>NW_027467710.1:1394399-1396899 GCF_046742065.1 Oratosquilla oratoria | reverse complement strand
TTCTGTTTCCGTGGTGCTCTTTTAAGGTCATTACCCTCAGCATGGCTGCGCTCAAATAGATGTCTAATACTTTTTACTATTTCCTCAACTTCTGCGCTTTCTTTTTCAAACAGAATCTGTTTCGCAGTTAGGTGGATCTAGAACCAGGAAGCCATTCTCTCCTTTTCCCAAGGCTATGAAGGAACGGCCTTATTACCCTCAATCTGGTCAAACAATTCTTTAATACTTTCCAGTATTTCATCATTGTGTACTTTTTCCTTTTCCAATTGATTCTGGTTTGCTATTTGGTACAACCCGTTATCTTTGTTCTCAGAATACAAGTCCAGTTTTGACTTTTCTGAACTGTAAAGGATTTTGAGAGCTGATATCTGTGGATTAATACTGGAAGAGAGACTTCTCTGAATGGTTTTTGATTTCACCGGCTTACAGTTTATCGGAAACCAGGAGCTCTGTGCCTCGTATTTGAGAGATTGAATGGGTGGGAAGCAGCTCATACTCTACGAACTCGGCTCCTGAATGAAATCACATTCTAACGCCAATTTCTTGGTTGGAATAACATCCTCAATCGGAATCTTTCTCTTATTTCTCACTGGATACTCTGCCCCTTGTCCGTTTCCATCAAATAGACTTTCTTTTTGAGGGTGTTTGTTGCATGTACAGTGACATTTACACTTGTTGTACGATGCAAAAACTCTTCTTTGTTCAATACATTCAGAATACAGATTCCTTTCCTTCTTTATAGCCATCAACTTCTCAAACTTCCATTCTAATTCATACAGTTCTTCCCGAAGCCTTTCAATACTTTCCTTGAGAACGTCACATTCCTACTGTAGAGAAATATCATTATTACATAAACTTCCATAATGAAATAATTCATTGTCAAACCCGTAATTCCTTCTTTTTTGCCAGATATTTTCTATATAACAATTATCATGGAACCCGGTCGAGCGCATAGCCTGGGCACGGCACTAGTAGCAGTGCTTATGTTGCTCAGCGGCAACCTCCATAGCTTGGGCCAAGTACCGCTACCGTGAACGGGGGGGTTGGCCGAGCACCACGGAATCGCCGGATCGCGAGTCGAGCCGCAGCATCCCACCGTCGGTCTCCGGGACGCTCTCGGCCACTTCTCGGTCCCGGACAGTTTGGGAGTGAGGTTGGATTGCCAGAAGGATAAACCACCTCCTCCTCCTCCTCCTCCTCCTCCTCCTCCTCCTCCTCCTCCTCCTCCTCCTCCTCCTCCTCCTCCTCCTCCTCCTCCTCCTCCTCCTCCTCCTCCTCCTCTTCCTCCTCCTCTTCCTCCTCCTCTTCCTCCTCCTCCTCCTGCTCCTCCTCCTCCTCGTCCTCCTCCTCTTGTCCCTCCTCCTCCTCCTCCTCTTCCTTCTCCTCCTCCTCCTCTTCCTCTTCCTCTTCCTCCTTCTCCTCCTCTTCCTCCTCCTCCTCCTCCTCCTCCTCCTCGTCCTCCTCCCCCCCCCCGTAGAACATAAGAATGAATGAGACTGTAAGAGATCACAAGGCCTACACAAGGCAGTTCCATGTCCATTACCACCTATCCTCCCCAACCTCTCCAACCACGGGGTTAATCTCAGTAGCATAGTCGGTATAGCGACGGCCTTCCACAGCGCAAGTCTCGGTTCGAGTCACCATTTATACTAACTGAAAAATGACTGGTTGAAGTCAGTATCAGAACTTTTTCAGTGAAAGAAGTTCATTGTTGTGTTAGGAGTCTGCAGTTTTACGAATATATTAGACACCTTTTTTGGTTTATCCATTGCGAACCAAACACAACGAACTACGTGCTTCAGGATTAGTAGATACACGCCACTATGCATCTGAAGCCTCTAAGGTGCCGAAAATGAAAATTCTTGCGCACAAATAACCCATGCAAATAAGCCATTAAGCCACTTTGAAATGGCTGCCATTGATTATCCTAGGAATAGAACTGTGTTTCCAGTTTCAGCCCGAAACACAATTATTTTTTATTCTAATGCTGTTATCATAACACACCTTGAAACCAAACTAAAGAAAAAATATATACGGTATATCTATATATGTATGTATACATGTATGTATATATATATATATATATATATATATATATATATATATATATATATATATATACAACCTTTTAGGTTACATTTGGTACGCCTGTCATGACATCCTCCGTGATTGGCAGGCAGGAGTCACGTGACTAAATTCAAATATCTTCGAATCCATGGAACATCATAGTAACTTTCCTCAGGGTAGCTCCAGCCGATTTTTTCTTTGACTTCAGATGTTATTTTGAATATTTCGAATTAATCATTGTTATTATATCTTTTTCAAAAACATTTTATGAATAAGAAAATCGTTTATATAAGTTCGGTAGAGTGCGGATGGCGAGAGAAGTTTTATATTGTTATCGTCGTCGTTGTTTTGTCGTCTCAAATTTGAACGCCTTAAGTTTGACTTCGTCTTTATTTATTTTCCGTTTGATGGTGGGGAGGATTAATGTCTGGTG
>NW_027467710.1:1366899-1371899 GCF_046742065.1 Oratosquilla oratoria | reverse complement strand
ATTAAGTTATATTTAGTGACAAGTCATGTCATACCTGCTCCCAGTTGAATTATATATATATATATACGTATATTTATAGTTTTTTTTTTTTTTTTTTTTTTTTTGGGGGGGAGGTTACGTACGTAAGTGCTTAGCTAATGTGCCGTATGATTTATACTATTATTATGTTTTAAATGATACACACATATCCTGGGGGATATGTGTGTTTGTATGAGGTGATATGCTTTATGTATTAGTTAATCTTAAGGTACTTTATATCAAAATTACGTAACCTTCCCTTTTCTTTTTCTTTTTTTTTTTTTTTGATTAGCTAGGGGCCGTGTCTGAGGCGGAAGGGCTGGATTTTAACCTAAGACAGTTTTAAGCCTGGGCCAGTTTATGTGATCTTGAGTTTTCTTGGTTGATTGAGGAGGTGGGGGTATTATGTTGTGTTCTAGGATGTTATGCCATGCTTTACTACTCAGTCTGATTAGTCTTGAGTGTATTGTTTCTATGTTAGCTGTTTTGTGGAGTTGTTCTTGTGTTTCAAGGTATGGTGGTTTGTGTTTTAGTATATTTCTTAATGTTTTGTTTTGTAAGGTTTGCATGGCTTTGATGTTTGTGTGTGTGCTAGTGACTGTGATTATTGGGGGGTATTCCAGTTGTGGTCGTGCTAGTGTTTTGTAAAGTTTTATTTGTGTTTTTGGTGTGAGTCCTCTGAAGCGTCTTAGTCTGTTGAGTGTATGTTTTGTGGTTTGTATTCTGTTTTTGATGTGGTGTTTTATTCCTTGTGTGTTGATGGTGAGGCCTAGGATATGTGCTTGTCTGTTGTATGGTACTATGTTGTTGTTTATTTTTATTGGTGGTGGATTGCGTGGTGAGATGGGTAGTAATTGGAATTTGTTTGTGTTTGTGGATAGTTTCCATTGTTTTTCGTATGTGTTGATTTTAGTGATTTCGTGTTCTGTCTTTCTGGCAAGCATGTGTTTTCCTGTAGTGTTAGGGTATGTGATTATTTGTGTGACGTCGTCTGCGTATTGTATAGTGTAGCTTCCGTGTGAAGGTGGTGGTATGTCTGATGTATATAGGTTAAATAGTGTTGGGGAGAGAACGCTTCCTTGGGGTACTCCGCTTTGGAGAGGGAAGGGTGGTCCTATGTGGTGGTTTATTTTTATTCTTGCTGTTCTGTTGTCTAGGAAGCTACACAGTGTTTTCGTGATGGTGTCTGGAAGTTGTGTTTGTATGATTTTGTATTTAAGGCCTTCGTGCCATACTTTATCGAAGGCCTTAGAGATGTCACGTGAAATTATGTTACATGCGTGTTTGTGTCTTTGTGCGTCTGCAATTGTTTCATAAAGAATGGCGAGTGCTGTATGTGTTCCTTTACCAGGTGTGAATCCGTGTTGGTTAGGGTTGAGCATGTCGTGTTCGTGTAAGTGTGCCATAAGTCTGTTTGTGATTAGTCTTTCGTATATCTTTCCGGGTGTTTCTAGTAGTGATATGGGTCTGTAGTTTTGTATTTGTGTGATGTCTTTGTTTTGTTTCGGTATGAATGTGATGATTGAGTTTTTGAATTTTTGTGGGAAGTATCCTAGGCTAAGTGTTTCGTTGTATATGTCTGTGAGTAGTTGTATTGTTATGTTTGGTAGGTGTGCGAGTATTTGTTTCGTTATGCCTGAATGTCCTGGAGCTTTGTTTTTGGTGTGTTTGATTATGTTTTTAACGTCTTCTAGGTATATGGGTCCTCCGATGTAGTTGTCAGTGTCTAGTCTGTTTAAGTCTATGTTTGTGTAAGTTTGTGTTTGGTGGTGGTGCTGTGTTATGTGTGTGAGTATTTTAGTTTCATGGTTTGTGTCGAATTGCGTGTTTTCTGCTGGTGTGATTTGAAAAATGTTTTGCCATACCTGTCTGAATGCGTCTTCTTTGTCTTTGTCGTCGTGTAGTTTTTCGTTGTTGTGAAGTATGTAGGGTAAAGTGTTAGTCTTAGATCCTTGTAGTCTCTTTATTGTGTTCCAGAAGTCTTTTGGTTGTTTGGGGTTGAATTTAATGTTTGAAATTAGTTTGTTCCATGTTTCTTCATAGTTTCTTTTGTGTTCTTCTAATATCTCTATTTGTAGTTGTTTAATTGTTTGTGATATGTGTGGAGTCCAGTTGTTGTTAGTTATGGCTTTGTTTTTTATGTTATTTGCTTTCCATATTAGTTGTTTTAGTGTTTTAGATGTTTTAGGTGTGGGTAGTTGTTTGTAGTGTATTGTAGGGATGCTCTGTGTGATTGCATTGTTAATTAGTTTGTACCAGTTTTCTATTTTTCCGTCAATGTATTGTGTGTTTTTTGTTTGGATGTTTGTGATGTTTTGTGTTTCTGTGTTGTTGTATTCTTCTGTAGTTGTTTCTAGAATTGTTTTGAATTTCTTCCAATCTGCTTCTTTAAATTGTAGTCTAGGTGGTGTGGGGATAGTGATCGCTGTGGTGGAGAGTGTTAAATGAAGTGGTATGTGGTCTGAAGATGTTATGTCGCCTGGGTGTATTCTGTATGTAAGGTGGTGGTGTCGGTTGGTGAATATCATGTCTGGGTTGCCTGTTCCGTTATGTGTAATGCAAGTTGGGAAGTCTGGACCAAGGAAGGTGAGGTGGTTTTGCGTTATGAGGTGGTGTATGTTTTTTCCTACGTGATTATTGTGTGAATGTTTTAGTGTTTTATGTTTTGCGTTAAAGTCTCCTATGATGTATGTTGGTTGTGGTTTCTGTGTGATTTTCAGTATGTCTTGTGTTGGTAGGTATGGTCTTCGTGGTGGGAGGTATGTAGTGGCAATGATGATGGGTCCTTTGTTTGTGTGTATTTCTATGGCTAACATGTCTTCGTCAAAGTCGTCTATTAATTTGTATTTTATGTTCTGTTTAATGGCTATGGCTATTCCGGCATTGTCTTCGTTGTAAGTGTTTTGTGTGTGTGTGTTGTAATTAAATATTTTGACTGTGTGTTTACCTATCGAGTTGAGTAGAATAATGTCTGGTGTTTGTGTTAAGTAGTGATTGGTAAGTTGGTTTTTCCTATGGAATGACCAGTGTTGTACGTTGTGTTGTATTATGCGTATTGTGTCCATGTGTGTTTGAGTTATTGGCAGTTGACTGTCCAGTGTGGTGTGTCTGATGGTTTATGTTTGCGTATGTCGAAGTAACCTTGTTGTGTCTTGTTGTATCTGGTCTCTGTCAGTCTTTGAATTGGGGCTTTAGTCAAGTCGATTAGTTGTTGTTGAATCATGATGGCTACTGTCTCCTCAGGCATTTCTTTGGTGTATATGTATTTGATCTTGTTCTGTTGTAGGAGTGTGTGTGCGTTTTGGTGGATTTCTTCGTCTGTCATGTTTGTTGTATTGGGTGTTACAATCTGTATTGTTACTGTGTTTTGTTCTGTTTTCTTTGTCTTTGTAGGTTGTTCAGTTTCTGATGTGGTGTGTGGCCTTTTATTTCTGTATTCCTCTGTTTCCATTTCTTCTGTTTGTGGTTGAGTGTGTGTTGTGTTGTTGAGCATGTTTAGTATAGCTGTGGGTTTTATGACAGAAGGTGGGATTACTATTGTGGGGAGTCCATTGGCTTTGTAATATGCGTCAATTGTCTGTTGAAATGTTCCAGGTGTAGCTGCTTCAGATAAGTTAGCGTGAATGATTGCTGTGTTGATTACTGTTACATGTTTTAGGGAGATAGGGTTGGGTGTCGGTGTGGGGGGTGACTGGGTAGCGTTGCTAGTGGCTATGTTTGCGTAAGTGGTGTTGGTGTGTGTGTGTGTTTTTTGCTCTCTATTCTCTTGTAGTTTCTTCTTAATTAAATCTTTTCTGACTTGGCATCTTCTTGCAAAGGTTGGATGGTTTAGGTTGCATGCTATGCATTTCTTTAAAGCATTATGGCAGTTGTTAATCCTATGTTCTTGGGAGCTGCATCCAGAGCAAATTGTGTAAGTGGAAGGTTTAGTGCACTGTTTCAGTGTGTGGTCGTAGGCATAACATCTTGTGCATTGTGGGAGGTGAACATATGTTTCTTGGCTGAGCGAGTGAGGTGGGAAAGACTGGCTGAACATGAGAATGCCGGATTCCAGGCTTTTCTTTACCATAGTTGTCGTTTCCATCTTGATCTTGAGTATAGTGTTTGTGTTGGGTAGTTTTATGACGCTTGTAATCTTCATGTATGTGTTGAGTCGTTCCAGTTCGTTCTTGATCGTGTCTGTGTTCTCTTCGTGTATGTGTCCGTCTACTTGTTTGATGATCAATGTTCGTTTGGCGTCCAGTTCCGGGGGGTCAACAATGTCCAGTCCTTCTTTGGCGAATTCGGTCTTCGTGGTCTTCTTGGCGAGTTCTTCAATAGTTCTATCGTCAGCGATGGCGGTGTGTTGGGTTCCGTTCGTAAATAATTTCTGAATTGGTATTCCGAGCTTGGTTAAGAGTTTCCATATTGAGGTCCGTTTGTTTTGGCCGGCCGAAGGCCGGGTTTCCCGTATATTAATTCTACCCATCGCGCCGAGGCGCGAAGGGTTTTTAGTGCGTGTGTGTGTTGCTGTGTATGAGTGTGTGTTATGTATGGCGGAGAGAAGAAAGAAAAATGACGAGGAAATAGGTTTGGGGGAGGGGGGGGTCTCAAGGGGACGGTCAGTGCTCGCGCAGTCTAATGGCCTAACGGAGGTTAAGGAGAAAGCGCCTCGTTGGCTGGTGCCCTAGTGTCTATCCGCAGCGTATGAAACGCCTTGGCTGCCTAATCGTCGAGCCTATGCCGGTCCGCTGTAGTAGCGGGAAACCGGAACGATGGGGGTTCCCTCCCCACCCAGTCGACTGAGCAAGTTTTATAGACCAGCAAGGGCTATGCTCAGTCGAAAGGGGGGTTATATAGGGCATATACCGTCAGAGCGAGAAGGCTGAGAAATGCCCTTAGCTCGGGTAACGGTTTCAGTCGGCGTTTAACGACGGTCACAGCGGTGTGGGAGGTATTTCGGGAGACGTCCGTACGGTGTGGTGTCCAGGAGCCGAATCCTA
>NW_027467710.1:1344399-1356899 GCF_046742065.1 Oratosquilla oratoria | reverse complement strand
GTAATAGACTTGAGATTAAGACAATGTCGCTTCAAAACGAACAAAACAAGGGAAGAAGAAACCAGGGAGAAGGAAGAAAATTAAAAGTGGCCTATACCAACATTGACGGACTAATTTCGGGACTGAACGAACTCAATGATTATCTGTTAGAAGCAAAACCAGACATAATGGGAATTGTAGAGACTAAACTAAGAGGTGAAATACCATCCACTGTTATCGGACAAGGTTTATAAAACTACTGGATAAAAAACAGGGACAAGAAACAGGGAGGGGGAATCATGTTCTTGGCCAAGAAAGACCTAAAGGTGACAAAAATTGCAGAGGGCAAAGGTAATGCTGAATTGATCATGATAAAAGTCGAAGGCAAGAATATGAAAAGTAGAAAGTTTGTGGTGACTTATGTGCCTCCAAAAACAAGCGCTTGGAAAGAAATCGAACATACAAAAATGCTAGATGATACAAGAAAATCACTCAATGGGATACTAATGGGTAAGGGTAATCTGGTAGTTATGGGGGACTTCAATTGCAAAGAAATTTGTTGGGACAGCATGACAGTGCAAGGAGGAGATGACTCGTGGGGCAATGTACTGCTAGATATGACCATGGAGTACACAATGACCCAATGGGTCCGTGAAAACACAAGGTACAGAAATAATGAAGAGCCATCGAAACTAGATCTAATATTTACAACAGAGCCTGAAATAGTGCATAAAGTCCAGTATGAGACACCAATTGGAAAGAGTGACCATGTACTCATCGAAACTATACTAAAGGAAGAAATAGACATAGAGAGGAACGAAAAGCATAGGAAAGGAAGACTGAGGTACAACAAAACAGACTTTACAAAACTAAAGACATTCTTCCGGAATGTAAACTGGGAAATATTTTACAGGGAAGAAACAACAGTGGAAGAGAAATGGAATATATTGATGGAAAACTACAATGAAGGGGTAAACAGGCATGTACCAAGACAAAAGCGAGAGAGAGAGTACATTAAATGTTGGTTCAACAAAAGATGCAGTGAGGCAAAAGACAGAAGGGACAAAGTTTGGAAAAAGTGGAGAAAAGACAAAAAACAAAGCAAATGGCAAATTTATGTTAACTATAGAAATGAGTATGTTAATGTGAGAAGAGAGGAGAAAAGGAACCATGAGAAGGATACTATAGACAAATGCAGAGCAACCCAAACTATTCTATCGGTATGTGAATGGTAAACTTAAAAACAAACAGGAATTGGTGAAACTATGCCAAGGAAACATAGAATACACAGAAGATTTAGAGATGGCCGAAGTCATGAACAATCACTTTAAATCTGTTTTCACCAGAGAGAAAATACCAAATTGTGACATAGATAAAAACAAGAAATCTCCCCTCATGAATGAGTTTACAGCATCACTAAAGGAAATATCAGAACATTTATCAAGGCTGGATGTCAGAAAATCACATGGACCGGACGGTATTGCAAATTGGATTCTAAAGGAGTGCAAAGAAGAACTAACAGACAAAATACACATCTTAATGAACAGCTCACTCAAAGAAGGAAAGATACCCGAGGACTGGAAAAACGCTAACATTGTACCAATACACAAAGGAGGAAACAAAGAAGAACCCACCAACTATAGGCCAGTATCACTAACAAGCACCATAGCCAACATTTGTGAGAAAATAATCAAGAATAGATGGGTAAAACATCTGGAAGACAATGACATATTAAACCCAAGACAATTCGGATTCAGACAAGGAAGATCATGCTCCACAAACTTAATATGCTTTTACTCAAGACTAATAGACATAGTGCAAGAAAGAAATGGATGGGCTGATTGTGCATTCCTAGACTTGCAAAAAGCCTTTGACAAAGTACCACACAGAAAACTACTAAAAAAAACTGGAACACATAGGAGGTATACAGGGAAACCTACTAAAATGGATAGAGGACTTTCTGACTGGTAGAAAGATGAGAGTAGTGCTCAGAGAAAAATATTCAGACTGGAAAGAGGTGATCGGTGGAGTACCGCAAGGATCTGTGCTGGCACCAATAATGTTTGCTATCTATATGAATGACATGGATGAGGACGTGAACTGCTACATGAGCTTCTTTGCCGATGACGCCAAACTGCTAAGGAAAATAGAAACTGATGAGGACTGTGAAGCACTGCAAGAAGACCTAAATAGGGTATGGAACTGGAGTCAGAAATGGGAAGTGGACTTTAATACTAAGAAGTGTAGCATAATGGAGTTTGGAAAAAGCAAAAACAGAATATCAGGAAAATATACAATTGGAACCAAAGAAGTAAAGAAAGTAGGATCCGAAAAAGATTTGGGAGTAATTATCACGAACGACTTGTCCTATGATATACAGATTAACAAAATTGTCGGGGAGACTTACAACTTGCTAAGATAAATAAAAGTGGCGTTTACATACTTGGACGAAGACATGATGAAAAAAATATTGGTTACATTGATAAGGCCTAGATTAGAGTATGCAGCGACATTGTGGTCCCCCAGTACCAAAAAGAATATAAAGAAAATAGAAAGAATCCAAAGAGCAGCTACAAAAATGGCACCTGCACTTGCAAACCTATCATACGAGGAGAGATTGGCTAAACTGGAGTTACCGACACTGGAGCAAAGAAGAGAGAGAGGTGACCTATTGACCATCTACAGAATCATGAAAGGCACAGAGGTACTCGATAGTGAGAACTTACTTAACTGGGACAAAAGAAACACAAGAGGACATGGAAAGAAAATAAAAAAACATAGCTATAGAAGAGAACTGAAGAAAAACAGTTTTCCTCATAGAGTTTTGGACACTTGGAACAAACTGGACAATGGAATAGTATGCGCAAAAACCATTCATGAGTTTAAAAACAAACTAGACACTGCAAGATACAAAGGCGGGACATCACGAGCATAGCTCCCCTTCCCGCAAAATACAACTAGGTAAATACACACACACACACACACACACACACACTCACACACACACACACACACACACACACACACACACACACACACACACACACACACACACACACACACACACACACACACACACACTGTTGCGTGGCCGCAAGTCCATGTGTTCCTTGTAAAAGATGTACTTTTCATTTGACCACCTGTTTCGGTTAGCTTGTAGCCACGCCCTTTTTCACGCTTTCCTGAATTATAGATCGTATGAAACAAGATTTTCCATGTTCCGTGTGTATTATTTCTTTGTCACTTTTACGTTTGTTAGCTAGGATATTATTCACATTATAATTGTATCTTGTTATTTTAATGATATCTGTATGTGTAGTAAGTTATTCCACTCGCCCTGCATAACCCATAGATCGGACCTACACACATACACACACGCACACACACGCACACTTATACACACTAAACCACGGAAAATAGCCTGCCTTGTTCACACGGTACAAGTTGATAGGCAAGTCAGGTGTACAAGTGACTTGCAGGGAGATCAAAGCAGGAAAACACATGCACGCACGGACGCAAGCACACACACACACACACTAAAACCGTGCAAGTTCATGGTCAAGTCAAGTATGCATGTGACTTGCGTGAACATCAAAGCAGGAAAACGTACGCAGGCACGCACGCACGCACACACACACACACACACACACACATCACTAAAAAAAAGCAAAATATCCAGCCTTGTTCACACGGTGCAAGTTGATAGTCAAGTATTCAACCGACTTGCATAAAGAAAAAAGCGGGAAAACGCACACACACGCGCGCACACACACTAAAAAAACGCAAAATCTCCATGGTTGTTCACTCGGTGTAATTTGATATGCAAGTCAAGTGTGCAAGTGTCTTGCATGGACATCAAAGCAGGAAAACGCATGCATTCACGCACGCACGCACACACACAAACACACACACAATTACAATAAAACACGCAAAATATCCAGCCTTGTTCACACAGTGCAAGTTGATAGGCAGGTCAAGTGTGCAAGTGACTTGCATGGAGATCAAAGAAGGAAAACGCACACATGCACGCACGCACGCACACACATACACACACACACACATACACACACACACACACGCACACACACACACACACACACACACACACACACACACACACACACACACACACACACACACACACACACACATCACTAAAAAAAGCAAAATATCCAGCCTTGTTCACACGGTACAAGTTGATAGGCAAGTCAAGTATGGAAGTGACTTGCATGGACATCAAAGCAGGAAAACGCATGCACTCACGCACGCACGCACACACACAAACACACACACAATTACAATAAAACACGCAAAATATCCAGCCTTGTTCACACAGTGCAAGTTGATAGGCAGGTCAAGTGTGCAAGTGACTTGCATGGAGATCAAAGAAGGAAAACGCTCGCACGTATGAACGCACACACACACACAAACACAAACACACACACACAAAAACAAACACACACACACACACACACACACACACACACACACACACACACACACACACACACACACACACACACACACACACACATATTGTTTGGTTAACAATAAGGTGGAGTAAAACGCTGCACGTCAAAAGTTAATATATATTGTACGTGAAAAGTAAAATCTACGTCTTCACACTCTTTCACCACAGTCAAGAAAAATGACCTGATATGCACCCTACGAGAGCTCACGCTGTTCTCTCCATGCGTGACTAAGCACCGGGTGGTCTGATCCAAAAACAGTTGCTAATTCTAATTTATACAATTATTTTAATTATTCACTCGCACACAGAAATTTTACATTCATATACTTTCAGTTACATGACAACTTCAAATTTGATAGTAATAAGGATCTATATCCCATTCACTCAACTTTCGCATTACAAATAATTTGATAATTACTTAAGATGTACCAATGGCAATTATGGAAGTTCTCGAAGATTCACGCTGTGGCACGCATGTACAAACGCACATACAGAATTCTAACTACGCATTTACTAAATCTACATGTAGCATAATGCTAGCAACTTAAGAGTACAATACTAAAACAAGCAAAATATCCAGCCATGTTCACACGGTGCAAGTTTATAGGCAAGCCAAGTATGCAAGTGACTGGCGTGGACATCAAAGCAGGAAACCGCACCCACGCACGCACGCACGCACGCACACAAACACACATACACTAAAAAACGCAAAATATCCAGCCTTGTTCACACGGTGCAAACTGATAAGCACGTCAAGTACTGTATGCAAGTGACTTGCATGGAGAAAAAAGCGGGAAAACGCACACACACGCGCACATATACACTAAAAAACGCAAAATATCCAGCCTTGTTCAAACGGTGCAAGTTGATAGGCAAGTCAAGTGTGCAAGTAACTTACATGGACATCAAAGCAGGAAAACGCACGCACACACACACACGAACACACACACACGAACACACACACATATAGTAAAACACGCAAAATATCCAGCCTTAATCAAAAGGGGCAAGTTGATACGCAAGTTAATAAGTGTGAGAGTGACTTGCATGGAGATCAAAGCAAGAAAACGTACGCACGCACACACACACACACACACACACACACACACACACACACACACACACACACACACACACACACACACACACACACACACACACACACACACACACACACACACTAAAAAACGCAAAATATCCAGCCTTGTTCACACGGTGCAAGTTGATAGGCAAGACAAGTGTGCAAGTGACTTCCATGGACATCAAAGAAAGAAAAGCACGCACCCATACACACACACACACACATACACACACAAACACACTAAAACACGCAAAATATCAAGCCTTGTTCACACGGGGCAAGTTGATAGGCAAGTCAAGTGTGCAAGTGACTTCCATGGAGATCAAAGCAGGAAAACGCACGCAAGCACGCAAACACGCACACACACACACACACACACACACACACACATACACACACACACGCACACACACACTAAAACACGCAATATATCCAGCCTTGTTCACACGGTGCAAGTTGATAGGCAAGTCAAGTATGCAAGTGACTTGCATGGAGAAAAAAACGGGAAAACGCATACACACGCGCACACACATACTAAAAAACGCAAAATATCCAGCCTTGTTCACACGGTGGAAGTTGATAGGCAAGTCAAGTGTGCAAGTGTCTTGCATGGACATCAAAGCAGGAAAACGCATGCACTCACGCACGCACGCACACACACAAACACACACGCGCGCGCGCACCTGCACAATAAAACACGCAAAATATCCAGACTTGTTCACACGGTGCAAGTTGATAGGCAAGTCAAGGCACGCACGCACGCACGCACACACACGCACACACACGA
Source organism: Oratosquilla oratoria (assembly GCF_046742065.1). Taxonomy (NCBI): domain Eukaryota; kingdom Metazoa; phylum Arthropoda; class Malacostraca; order Stomatopoda; family Squillidae; genus Oratosquilla; species Oratosquilla oratoria. The sequence goes on along the minus strand of NW_027467710.1, from coordinate 1,350,581 downwards.
AAACATGCAAAATATCCAGCCTTGTTCACACTGTGCAAGTTGATAGGCAGGTCAAGTGTGCAAGTGACTTGCATGGAGATCAAAGCAAGAAAACGTACGCACGCACACACAAACACACACACACACACACACACACACACATACACACACACACACACACACACACACACACACACATACACATCTCATGGCGCTGTGGTTAGAGCTCTGGCCTGCCACTACGGAGGTCCGGGTTCGACTCTCGCCCGGGGCTGAAATAATATCAGTATCGCAGCGCTGAGGGGTGTTACTCCAACTCTCGTGGGCGGGGAGTTGGGGGGTGTGTGTGTGTGCAAGGTCATAGCATTACCCATAGATCGGACCTACGAGCTCTGAGCTCTCTTCCAGGAGGGAAATAGCTATCGATCACGAGTCCAACACACACAAAGACCAAGTGAATACACACACACACACACACACACACAAACTAATACACGCAAAATATCCAGCCTTGTTCACACGGTGCAAGTTGATAGGCAAGTCAAGTGTGCAAGTGACTTGCATGGACATCAAAGCAGGAAAAAACACGCACGCACGCACGCACACACACACAAACACACTAAAACTCGCAAATTATCCAGCCTTGTTCACACGGTGCAAGTTTATAGGCAAGTCAAGTGTGGAAGTGACTTGCATGGAGATCAAAGCAGGAAAACGTTCCCACGCACGCAAACACGCACACACACACACACACACACACACACACACACACACACACACACACACACACACACACGCACGCACGCACGCACACACGCACACACACACTAAAACACGCAAACATCCAACTTTGTTCACACGGTGCAAGTTGATAGGCAAGTCAAGTATGCAAGTAAATTGCAGGGGAAAAAAACGGGAAAACGCACACACACGCGCACAAACACACACACAAACAAATAAAAAACGCAAAATATCCAGCCATGTTCACACGGTGCAAGTTGATATGCAAGTGAAGTGTGCAAATGACTTGCATCGAGATCAAAGCAGGAAAACGCATGCACGCACGCACGCACACACACACACACGCGCGCGCGCACGCGCACCTGCACACTAAAACACGCAAAATATCCAGACTTGTTCACACGGTGTGAGTTGATAGGCAAGTCAAGTGTGCAAGTGACTTACATGGAGATCAAAACAGGAAAACGCACGCACGCACGCACGCACACACACGAAAACATGCAAAATATCCAGCCTTGTTCACACGGTGCAATTGATAGGCAAGTCAAGTGTGCAATTGACTTGCATGGAGATCAAAGGAGGAAAACGCATGCACGCACGCACGCACACACACACACACACACGCGCGCGAGCGCAAACACAAATTAAAACACGCAAAATAACCAGCCTTGTTCACACGGTGAAAGTTGATAGGCAAGTCAGGTATGCAAGTGACTTGCATGGAGAGCAAAGCGAGAAAACGCACACACACGCACGCACACACACACACACACACACACACACACACACACACACACACACACACACACACACACACACACACACACACACACACACACACACACACACACACACACACACACACTAAAACAAGCAAAATATCCAGCCTTGTTCACACGAAGCAAATTGTTAGGCAAGTCAAGTATTCAAGTGACTTGCATAGAGAAAAAAGCGGGAAACGCACACACACGCGCACACACGCACTAAAAAACGGAAAATATACAGCCCTGTTCACACGAGGCAAGTTGATTACACGCAAGTCAAGTGTGCAAGTGACTTGCATGGACATCAAAGCAGGTAAACGCGCGCACGCACTCACACACACACACACACATACATACACACGCGTGCGCGCAAGCACGCACACACATACATTGAAACACGGAAAATATACAGCCCTGTTCACACGGGCAAGTTGATTACAGGCAAGTCAAATGTGCAAGTGACTTGCATGGAGATCAAAGCAGGAAAACGCGCGCACACACGCACACACACACACACACACACACACACACACACACACACACACACACACACACACACACACACACACACACACACACACACACACACACTAAAAAACTCAAAAAATCAAGACCTGTTCAAACGGTGCAAGATGATGATTGGCAAGTCAAGTGTGCAGGTGACTGGCATGGGAATCAAAGCAGGAAAACGCGCGCACGCACACACACATACACACACACACACACACACACACACACACACACACACACACACACTAAAACACGCAAAATATCCAGCTTTGATCAAACGGTGCAAGTTGATAGGCAAGTCAAGTATGCAAGTGACTTGCATGGAGAGCAAAGCGGGAAAACGGACACACACGCGCGCACACACACACACTAAAAACGCAAAATATACAGCCCTGTTTAGGTTGGGCAAATTGATAGGCAAGTCAAGTGTGCAAGTGACTTGCATGGACATCAAAGCAGGAAAACGCACGCACGTACGCACGCACACCACACACACACACACACACACACACACAAATACACATACATACACACGCACGCACGCACACACGCTAAAACACGCAAAATATCCAGCCTTGTTCACACGGTGCAAGTTGATAGGCAAGACAAGTGTGCAAGTGACTTCCATGGACATCAAAGTAGGAAAAAGCACGCACACACACATACACACACAAACACACTAAAACACGCAAAATATCAAGCCTTGTTCACACGGGGCAAGTTGATAGGCAAGTCAAGTGTGCAAGTGACTTCCATGGAGATCAAAACAAGAAAACGCACGCACGCACGCAAACATGCACACACACACACACACACACACACACACACACACACACACACACACACACACACACACACACACACACACACACACACACTAAAACACGCAAAATATCCACCCTTGTTCACACGGTGAAAGTTGATAGGCAAGTCAAGTATGCAAGTGACTTGCATGGACAAAAAAAGCGGGAAAACGCACACACACGCGCACACACACACACACTAAAAAACGCAAATTATCCAGTCTTGTTCACACGGTGCAAGTTTATAGGCAAGTCAAGTGTGGAAGTGACTTGCATGGAGATCAAAGCAGGAAAACGCAAGCACGCACGCAAACACGCACGCACGCACACATACACGCGCACGCGCACCTGCACACACTAAAACACGCAAAATATCCAGACTTGTTCACACGGTGTGAGTTGATAGGCAAGTCAAGTGTGCAAGTGACTTACATGGAGATCAAAACAGGAAAACGCACGCACGCACGCACGCACACACACGAAAACATGCAAAATATCCAGCCTTGTTCACACGGTGCAATTGATAGGCAAGTCAAGTGTGCAATTGACTTGCATGGAGATCAAAGGAGGAAAACGCATGCACGCACGCACGCACACACACACACACACACACACACTAAAACACGCAAAATATCAGGCCTTGTTCACACGGTGGAAGTTCATAGGCAAGTCAAATGTGCAAGTGACTTGCATGGAGATCAAAGCAGGAAAACGCACACACGTACGCAAACACGCAAACACACACACACACACACACACACACACACACACACACACACACACACACACACACACACACACACACACACACACACACACACACACACACACACACACTAAAACAAGCAAAATATCCAGCCTTGTTCACACGAAGCAAATTGTTAGGCAAGTGAAGTATTCAAGTGACTTGCATAGAGAAAAAAGCGGGAAACGCACACACACGCGCACACATACACTGAAACATGCAAAATATCCAGCTTTGTTCACACGGTGCAAGTTGATAGGCAAGTCATGTATGGAAGTGACTTGCATGGACATCAAAGCAGGAAAACGCACGCACGCACGCACGCACACACACACACACATACACACACACGCGTGCGCGCAAGCACGCACACACATACATTGAAAACACGGAAAATATACAGCCCTGTTCACACGGGGCAAGTTGATTACAGGCAAGTCAAATGTGCAAGTGACTTGCAAGGAGATCAAAGCAGGAAAACGCGCACACACACACACACACACACACACACACACACACACACACACACACACACACACACACACACACACACACACACACACACACACACACACACACTAAAAAAACGCAAAATATACAGCCATATTCACACGGGGCAAGTTGATTACAGGCAGGTCAAGTATGCAAGTGACTTGCATGGAAATCAAAGCAGGAAAACGCGCGCACGCACACACACATACACACACACACACACACACACACACACACACACACACACACACACACACACACACACACACACTAAAACACGCAAAATATCCAGCTTTGATCAAACGGTGCAAGTTGATAGGCAAGTCAAGTATGCAAGTGACTTGCATGGAGAGCAAAGCGGGAAAACGGACACACACGCGCGCACACACACACACTAAAACGCAAAATATACAGCCCTGTTTAGGTTGGGCAAATTGATAGGCAAGTCAAGTGTGCAAGTGACTTGCATGGAGAGAAAAGCGGGAAAACGCACAAACACACGCACACACGCACTAAAAAACGCAAAATATACAGACCTGTTCACACGGGGCAAGATGACTACACGCAAATCAAGTGTGCAAGTGACCTGCTTGGACATCAAAGCAGGTAAACGCGCGCACGCACGCACACACACACATACACTAAAACACGCAAAATATTCAGCCTTGTTCATACGGTGCAAGTTTATAGGTAAGTCAGGTATGCAAGTGATTTGCATGAAGAGAAAAGTGGGAAAACATACACAAACGCGCGTACACACACACACATATACACTAAAACACGCAAAATATCCAGCCCTGTTCACACGGGGCAAGTTGATTACAGGCAAGTCAAGTTTGCAAGTGACTTGCATGGCGATCAAAGCAGGAAAACGCGCGCGCGCACACACACACACACACACACACACACACACACACACACACACACACACACACACACACACACACACACACACAGACACACACACACACACACACACACACACACACACACACACACACACACACACACAGAAACACACACACACGATTAAATGCAAAATATCCAGCCCTGTTCACACGGGGCAAGTTGAAGATGGGCAAGTTGATGATAGGCAAGTGAAGTGTGCAAGTGACATGCATGGAAAGCAAAGCAGGAAAACACACACGCATGAACACACACACACGATTAAACGCAAAATATCCAGCCCTGTTCACACGGGGAAAGTTGAAGACGGGAAGTTGATGACAGGCAAGTCAAGTGTGCAAGTGACATGCCTGGAGACCAAAGCGGGAAAACACACACACACACACACACACACAAACACACACATACACATAAAACACTCACACATACACAAACACACACACACAAACAAACACACACACATACGTAGACGTACAGGTACACAGACACAGACACTCTCATATACACACACATACATACTGACATACACACGTATTAAAACACACACACACACACACACACACACACACCTCTCATGGCGCTGTGGTTAGAGCTCTGGCCTGCCACTACGGAGGTCCGGGTTCGACCCTCGCCCGGGGCTGAAATAATATCAGTATCGCAGCGCTGAGGGGTGTTACTCCAACTCTCGTGGGCGGGGAGTTGGGGGTGTGTGTGTGTGTGCAAGGTCATAGCATTACCCATAGATCGGACCTACGAGCTCTGAGCTCTCTTCCAGGAGGGAAATAGCTGTCGATCACGAGTCCAACACGTGATCCAAAGACCAAGTGAATACACACACACACACACATACAGTATATATATTATTGTAAGTGAATTATCGGCAGCACAATCGTGAATTGCAAACGAACAGCAACGTGCAGTAATTTGTTGCAACGTGTGTGTATTTACCTAGATGTATTTCATGGAAGGGGAGCTATGCTCGTGATGTCCTGTCTTCATATCTCATTTTATGTAAAATTATTTTTTAAATTCATGTATTGTTCTTGCACACACCACTTTCTCATCTAACTTGTTCCAACTGTCTATTACTCTGTGAGGAAAGCTGTTCTTTTTCAGATCTCTTCTATAGCTGTCTTTCTTGATTTTCTTTCCGTGTCCTCTTGTATTTCTATCATCCCATTTTATCAGATCGTGTGTGTGTGTGTGTGTGTGTGTGTGTGTGTGTGTGTGTGTGTGTGTGTG
>NW_027467710.1:1336899-1339399 GCF_046742065.1 Oratosquilla oratoria | reverse complement strand
GGAGCGGCGGGGCGCCCCTGGAGGAGCGGCGGGGGCCCCCAGAGGAGCCATCCCATGAATTCAAGGGGACCCATGGCCTGTCGTTACTAATTATATATTTCGATAAAATGTAGTCTACGCTCAAAATTATGGAAAGGAGCACAACAGCTACAGATAGCAGCACCAGCAAGGACAAAATATTTATTTCAGTTCCTAACTCTAGATACGCACCATTAATTAGTAATTTTTTAAAGAACACCAGAATAAATTTAGTAACATCAGCGGGGAAGAGAATTGGTGAGTTTACCAGAAATACGGAAATTTTGCAAGAAAATAAAAGTGTTGTTTACAGAATTCCTTGTACAGGTTGTGAGAAAGTTTATATCGGTGAGACAGGACGCGGCATGGACAAAAGATTAGAAGAACACAAGAGGGATGTGAAACATCACAGAACATCAAATGCCCTAGTAGTTCATATCGATGAAGAAAATCATTTGCCAAACTGGAAGGAAGCCCACGTTCTACATAGGAAAATGGGAAAAAAGAAAAGGAAAGCTTTGGAGGCGGCACACATTGCTACCGAGAAAACCACAGATTCTCGTAAGGGGTTTATGTCCTGGGCTCAAACGTCCGCACAACTGGCGGTCGGCGAGTGTGGGGGGACAACGTGACCGGGGTGAGGTCACGCAGGGTCATCAGATCACCATGTAAGCTGTTGACGGACTTTGATTTTTATTCTGTATTCAGTCCACTGAGGAAGGCCCAAGAGGTCGAAACGTCTGGTTCTGAATAAAGCTCCATACTCTAGCCTTAACGTTTCATTTTGCCACCTCACCTCCATATTTGTCTGTCTTTACATATATATATATATATATATATATATATATACATATATATATATATATATATAAATATATATATATATATACATATATGTATATATATATGCATATATACATATATATATACATATATATACATATATATATATATTGTGTGTGTATATATATATATGTGTGTGTGTATATATATATATATATATGTGTGTGTGTGTGTGTGTCTGTGTGTGTGTATGTGTGTGTATGTGTGTTTGTGTGTATGTGTGTTTGTATGTATGTATTGTTACCATAGTCACCCCCTGGTGCTAATTACATTCTCTATTTTTCCAAACGCTGGTGCTTAGCCAATGTTTACATACAGACGCGAATTCACGGTCTGATATTAAAGTGTTTTGGATAAAATGTATCTAGAGATACGTTTATTCTTGTGAGATTTACGGTGCTCTAGTTATGTAAGAATTTATAGAAATACATATTGTAATTGCTTTCGATGTATGATCCATGTACGGTGTGTATTTTACGATATTGAATGTATCGTTAGGATGATGCCAAGATTGTTGGAACCGTGGTGCCAACTCAAATGCTTAGAACAATGAAAGAGTTGTTCTTTCTGTCTCTTTCTCTGCTGCGTGAAAATGGAGATGGACATGTAGTCCTTTTTTACTGGGGGAAGTAATAGTTGGGAAAAGAATAAATGGGAGGAATAACGGGAATAGATATAATGGAAAACACGCAGGAGGGAAAGAGCAATAATTACTGGTGAGTTACGATTGTATGTCTTGTAAGGATGAAGGTGAATTAAAGTGATTAACTAGGATCCAATTTTCCTCAGCGTTTGTAGGAGCAGAGAGGTCTGTTGAATGTTATATAAGTATGAACAGGATTGTGGAATTTATAGATGAGTAGGACTTAATGATTTGTGTCTTTGATTATATTTACAATAAGTGGAGAGATGAGATGCTGAAATACCTACCTCATATGTATTGAGAGTGTATGAGTTGAATAATAAATGTATGCATTTAGTTCTGTACTGTTAGGCTTATTCAATATAGGTATAGAGAAAATTACCTAGTATCTTTTTGTGTCCTTTATGTATTATGATAATTAATGTGGGATGATGATTTTTCCTAACTGAGAGGGAATAAGATATATTTACAGAAGGAAGTGTGAAGAAGGAAATGAAATAGATATCCGTTTATTGTCACTCCACCTTTAAGGGATGAGGCAAGATCTGTTGTTGTCCTCCTAGATCCTTTATTTACTAACTAATTGCTTTAAGGTTAGAGGTGGTCACGTGACAATATATATATATATATGTATATATATATATATATATATATATATATATATATATATATATATATGTATATGCCGAAAAACACCAAGGAAAAAGATAAACTGATGACCGAGCGCTTTAGTCTATTCAGACATCCTCAGGGTACATAGAAATGAAAAAGGACACAAGAATATATACACAGAGTATAAGGTCAGGAAGGGAACCGGGGAAGGTTGTGAGGCTCTATTGTCGACCTGACCCATTCGTGGCAGCGGACGTTTGGGCCACTACCTTTTTCATAATCAAATTGTCCAGCTTGTACATACCATGAATTAAATCTAAGTTATTGACAAATGTATCTTTGATCAGACTGGAATCTATTATATTTCTAGTCAAATATGAATTG
>NW_027467710.1:1319399-1324399 GCF_046742065.1 Oratosquilla oratoria | reverse complement strand
TCATCAGGCCTCTCGGCAGCCCCATACCTCTGACCATCATCGGTCCTCTATTGCCTCACGGTTTGTATCAGGCCCTAGGCGTAGACTTTGACCATATACGATCGCAATACGTCCGTCTCCAGGCCGTCCGTGGTAAGAACCCGGGCCTCTTTGAAGACAGGGGGACGTGTCTTATGGTACGGAGTGTGGCGCCCCCCAGGGTCATCGGGCCTCTCGGCAGCCCCATACCTCCGACCATCATCGGTCCTCTATTGCCTCACGGTTTGTATCAGGCCCTAGGCGTAGACTTTGACCATATACGATCGCAATACGTCCCCGTCTCCAGGCCGTCCGCGGTAAGAACCCGGGCCTCTTTGAAGACAGGGGGACGTGTCTTATGGTACGGAGTGTGACGCCCCCCAGGGTTATCAGGCCTCTCGGCAGCGCCATACCTCCGACCATCATCGGTCCTCTATTGCCTCACGGTTTGTATCAGGCCCTAGGCGTAGACTTTGACCATATACGATCGCAATACGTCCCCGTCTCCAGGCCGTCCGTGGTAAGAACCCGGGCCTCTTTGAAGACAGTGGGACGTGTCTTATGGTACGGAGTGTGGCGCCCCCCAGGGTCATCAGGCCTCTCGGCAGCCCCAAACCTCCGGTCATCAATGGTCCTCTAACAGCCTCATAGTTTGCTTCGTCAGGCCCTAGGCGTAGACTTTGACCTTATACGATCGTAATCCGTTCCCCATACGTCTTCGGGTCGTCCGCGGTAAGAACCCGGGCCTCTCGGAAGACAGGGGGACGTGTCCTATGGTACGGAGGGGGTGCCCCCGAGGGTCATCAGGCCTCTCGGCAGCCCCATACATCCGACCAATAATGGTCCTCTAACGCCTTAATGGCTCCCTTTGTGAGGCCCTAGGCGTAGACTTTGACCTTTTCCACTCGTAATCCGTTCCCTATACGTCTTCGAGTCGTCCGTGGTAAGAATCCGGGCCTCTCGGAGGACAAGGGGACGTGTCCTATGATACGGAGGGTGACGCCCCGAGGGTCATCAGGCCTCGGCAGCCCCATACCTCCGAGCTTCAATGGTCTTCTAACGCCTCACGGCACCACCCTCCTTCCAGGTTTCTTAAGCAAAAAAAAAAAAAAAAATCACCACCCAGCCCTTCTCATGAGCCACAGCCAACCTCTTATCAACTTCACTTGGCTTGAGTTTAAAGATGACTTACCTGATGTTCCACCCCCAAGTAAAACACAAAAGAACTTTAGACTTAGGGAGTCTAGTGTTAGTTAAAATGAGTATAAATTAGTTCAAAGAAACTACAATCATTTAGTGTAATGAGAAGAGGAAAATCAGTTTTAAATAGTACAGTTTAAGTTGGCGCAAAGTGCTAGGTATTACATAAATAAAATGCCTTGACCTTGAAAAAAAAAAAAAACAGGTCGAAATGGACATGACTTCTCCTATTCAACTTAAGCTAATCTATAGTCATGATGGTCAAGAACTTTACCATGTTAAAATTAATTTCAACGCTCACTGTGACTCAGGTCGAAATGACCATGACTTTTCCTATTCAACTTGAGCTAATCTACAGTCATGATGGTCGAGAATTTTACCATGTTAAAATTAATTTCGACGCTCACCGTGACTCAGGTGGAAATGGACATGACTTTTCCTATTCAACTTGAGCTAATCTACAGTCATGATGGTCGAGAATTTTACCATGTTAAAATTGATTTCGACGCTCACTGTGACTTAGGTCGAAATGACCATGACTTTTTCTATTCAACTTAAGCTAATCTGTAGTCATGATGGTCAAGAATTTTACCATGTTAAATTAATTCAACGCCCACTGTGACTCAGGTCGACATGAACATGACTTTTCCTATTCAACTTAATTTAATCTACAGTCATGATGGTCGAGAATTTTACCATGTTAAATTAATTTCGACGCTCACTGTGACTTAGGTCTAAATGACCATGACTTTTCCTATTCAACTTAAGCTAATCTGTAGTCATGATGGTCAAGAATGTTACCATGTTAAACTAATTCAACGCCCACTGTGACTCAGGTCAACATGAACATGACTTTTCCTATTCAACTTAATTTAATCTACAGTCATGATGGTCGAGAATTTTACCATGTTAAAATTAATTTCGACGCTCACTGTGACTTAGGTCGAAATGAACATGACTTTTCCTATTCAACTTAAGCTAATCTGTAGTCATGATGGTCAAGAATTTTACCATGTTAAACTAATTCAACGCCCACTGTGACTCAGGTCAATATGAACATGACTTTTCCTATTCAACTTAATTTAATCTACAGTCATGATGGTCGAGAATTTTACCATTTTAAAATTAATTTCGACGCTCACTGTGACTTAGGTCGAAATGAACATGACTTTTCCTATTCAACTTAAGCTAATCTGTAGTCATGATGGTCAAGAATTTTACCATGTTAAACTAATTCAACGCCCACTGTGACTCAGGTCGAAATGAACATGACTTTTCCTATTCAACTTAATTTACTCTACAGTCATGATGGTCCAGAATTTTACCATGTCAAAATTTATTTCAACGCTCACTGTGACTCAGTGATGTCACGGTATGATAAGATGACGTCATTATGTGATAAATTGACGTCACCATGTAGTCCTATGACGTCAATTTGTGTCCCTGTGACGTCACGAGACGATCCTATGGCGCCATGATCAATCCGGTGACGTCACAGTATAATCACATGATGTCACTAGGTATTAAACATATAGAAGTCCGCTTGTGGGTGATGAGACGTCACAAATTGCCATAGCACACTATTGGATGAAGACGCTCGCCACGGGCTTCGAGGACTTCCTGCGGGAAGACTTGGGGTGAGTTGGATACATACCGAGGGTTCAGGCCCGTCTTAGTGGGAGACGCTCAGGGAACGTCTTCACCCAGGACGAAGCCTCTTGACTAACGCCCACGGACGAGGTCGCTCGGAAACGAACTTGGCCTCGCATACTCCCTTTCGGTTTCTCGCTTACCCCGAGGATCTTCACGAAACTAGTGAGAGTGGTAGGCGTACGTTGGACGGAAGCAAGCGTCTCCACACTCATGTTCCTAGACGGCTAGTTGATGCATTTGCCCACCGGGGAGGGTGCATCGGCCGACATCTCAGTGGCTCTGAGTGTGTTGGCGGACGTGGAGTTCGGGGTGGACTGGGACGGGTCTGCCCTTGCTCCCACACAGAGACTTTATTGGCTCGGGATTGAGTGGGGCACAGTCAGCGTCCTTCGGGTGCTCCCCTGCGCCAAAAGAGCGTGCTTCTCTCACACGTCCTCCCTCCTTCGGTGGCGGGAGGGGGGGGGGTTGCCTCAACTTCGCGACCCCGGCCCTTCCACTGAGCCGCTTGGGGCGCCGACGGCTGGTACGGGAGGTCGACAGGAGCATACTGCTTCTCCCGCGTGACCTGCCCGGGCCGATACCCTCAGCACTCCACAGGTTGTTGCGTCCCTGGCTTCGGTCGGGGGCCCTACGCCGGTCGCTCTATCCAGGTTTCAAGAGATCTACGTAGTGTAGCAACTACGCCCACAAGTGTTCGAGTCGTTCTCCCTCCGCTACGGTACCCCAGAGGTGGACCTGTTTGCCTCCCCAAACACGACCCAGCTCCCCCTTTACCTCACCTGCATCCAAAGGACACGCACAGGAGGCCCAGACTCATTCACGGAGGACTGGAACAGCTGGAGGTACGTATTCATTTTCCTCCTCCAGCGACACTAGTCCTCCTGAAGGTGATGCAGACCCTCAGATCCTTCAAGGGTCAGGTCCTCCTGATAGCTCCCTACTGGCCAACCCAGCCGTGGTTCGGGGAGCTAATGAGATGGGGCCCTTCTCCCCTTCTACTGGGGTCAGCCTGCCTAGCCAACAGCCTTACCGCGCCTCTCCAAGCGTCACTCCAACTTGATAATTGGAGTTTCTACGGGGAGCTCTCAGCCATCTCTTCTCTACAGAGGCAGCAGACAAGATGCTCAGAGCTCACCTTCCGTCCTCAGTGCGGCAGTGTGGGTCCTGCTGACGGAGATTCCGGAACTGCCTTCGGAGACGCGCGATGGTGACCATCTCCGCCAGCATGGTCCCGGACTTCCTGACTTGGCTGGCTACCTCCACCAACAGGGCACCGGCGACTATCTTGCCTCACTATACAGCCCTCACTGATCCGCTACGCTTGGGCATGAACATCCGAGTGCCACAGAGGGCGTGAACCCTCCTAATGAAGGGGATCAGCGCCTCGAGAGAGCCGAGACATCAACCGGTCCTGGCCTGGTCCTTGCATCGTGTTCTGCAGTACCTGGCGTTCGAAAGGGCCATTATGGAGGAAGAACACTTCCCTCGACGCGTCGCCTTTCTGCTCGCCTTGACTACGGACTACAGGGCTTCACAGCTGGCGGCAATCACCCGCCACCCGTCCGTCTCCAAACTGGAGGAGGACAGCTCGGCCCTAACCCTCTCTCCATCACCAACATTCCTGGCCAGGAACGGCCGAGCGGACGACATGATTGGCCCTCTCATAATACAATCCTTCCGGGAGGGAGGACGCCCACATCCACTGCGCCCGGTCCGTGCGTTCGAAGACTACGTGGACCACACGGAAGAGATTTCTGAGGATCATCTCTTCTACAACTCGAAATTTAGGATTCCCCTAACCCCGAGGTCCCGGGCGCACCTACCCTTCCGCTTTTTGGGAGAGAGCCGACCCGGGCCATGCCCCGCACGCCCACAGCATCAGGGACTTTGTGGCATCGCTTGCGTTTCTCCGCACCCACTCTGTGGAGCGGGTGCGGGACCTAGGGACTGGACATCGACGACTCCCTTGGGGACACGGTGTCTCTATCACTCGGTCGCCCCTGTCCCATGTGTCGCCATGGAAACGGCTCCATCCCTCTCATCTCAAAAAAGTGGAGGGGGCAAAGGGCGACCGAGGAGTGGGGAGGGGCCAGGAACCGTTGAACAGGATACAAATTTCGTATAATTTA
>NW_027467710.1:1304399-1306899 GCF_046742065.1 Oratosquilla oratoria | reverse complement strand
CGTGTGTGTCTGTGTGTGTATTTACAAGAGATGGGTATATGATTTGAAACGGTCATTATTGTATGTATATATATATATATATATATATATATATATATATATATATATATATATATATATTATATATATATATATACATATATATAATATATAAAATATAAATATATATATATAATATATATATATATATATATATATATATATACATATATATATATATATACTCTTATTGCGTCCTATTAATTGGAAATGCAGCTACGACGTCATTTCAGTTAAGTCAAATCTTATTCATCTTTATATATATATATATATATATATATATATATATTTTGATTAAAATCAACTGCGCTAATAGATTTAACTATTTTCAGTTGTATCTTTTTAAGTTTAAGGAAGGACTTCCTATCAACTTCATTCAGGTTATGAACGAAATCATCCATGGTGAATGTGAAAAGAAAGGCGCTGGTGAATGCCGATGGTTTCTATTGGATGTGTAACAGCATGTAAAAAACTGTTGACAACGACACCTAAAACTTCGGAGTTTTTTCACCTTGATAAGAGGCTTCCTCAGGGTGAGAAGGACTTCATTGGTGTAGAGGCGTTGTTCTCTATGTATATATATATATATATATATATATATATATATATATATATATATATATATATATATATATATATATATATATATATATATATATATATATATACACAGGTGGGAGTGGGTACTTTGCCTTTTGGTTTGGCTACCTCCTTTGTAAGGAGGAAAAGGACCCTGGCATATAGATAGACTTGCTGTTGGTATTTGTGGAAGTTGATATTTTCTGCGCTGAATTGAGGTTGGTACCCCTGATAGCGTGATGACGTATGTTCAAATTGAAACTTTTCTCGCCAAACATAGATGAATAAATGAATGAATAGATATGAAAATATATAAATACATTAAACAAATAGACTAGTTATTAAATATATAAAGAGATAAGATAGGTAAGTAGATAAATATGATAATAATTTTCTTTCGGAAATTGTCTAACGTCTTGCTGAAGTCAAGGTCTAAGTAAACAGGTCTAACCGCTGGAGCAGTTCTGCGCAGCTTCTGACGTCGTTTGGATGCGTCCATTTTCTCTTTGTGATACACTGAAGAAAACTGTGAAACGCCAAGGAAGACAGGAACTATAATATTTTATATATATATATATTATATATCATATATATTATATATTCATATATATAGACAGGAACTATAATATTTTATATATATTTATATATATATTTTATATAATATTTGTCAGAATATAACTAATTGAGTGGAGCGGTGCGAGCGAAGGCGACGTCATTTTCGTACGACGGACCAACTTCAACTGACAGCTATAGGACCCGCTAACCCCACTTTGAACAGCCAGGTGACGTTCACGGGCTCGCTGCGCCAACTCCCTCGAAATTCGGTCGGAAGTGGTTAGACCTTATATTCTTAGATCTTGGCTGAAGTCGTCTGTCTCGCTACTCATTTCATTACCGTTTATATTCATAATTCCTTTAATTAATATAGAATTAGTTTTTGATGAAAATCATTTAGCATAATCGTGAGTAATTTCATGTACGGATGTGTGTATCTATATAGGTGTGCAGGTATTTGTGTGTTTGTATACCGTATCTTACACCGTTAAGTTGGTAGGCCTGTCTCATTGTGTAGACACCAAAAAAAGACTTATAAGACTTATACATACATATGTGTACATATATATATATATGTATATATATATATATATGTATGTATATATATACATATACATATCTAAATATACATATAATATTTCAGTACTTCTGTTCTTCAAAGAACATATTGTTGTTCTATATCTGTGAAATATGGACCCCCCATGGAAAATGGACCCCATCGAGTAATTGTCGATGCATCTTAATCTAGCACTAACCTAATCGTCAGGGGTCTATTTGTCACACAGACTTCATATTTCACAAAGGATGTAGTGGAGTATGTTCATTACGAAGACGGGGGTATATATTTTACGAAAGGGGTATTTATTCTACAAAAAACATGGATTTCACAAAGGGGGGTATATTTTTTACGAATACAGAACTACTTATTCTACAAAAGGAGTATTTTTTTCACGAAGATAAAAGTATATATTTTACAAAGAGGGTAGGTATTTTACAAAGGTAAATATAATATTTCACAAAGGTGTATGTATTTTACAAAGGGGGTACATGTTTTACAGGGAAGGTACGTACTTTACATAGGTAGTGTATATTTTACAAAGGAAGTATGTATTTGACAAAAGGGATATATATATATATATATATATATTACAAAGGTCTGTATTTCAGAATGGGGTAATATATTTTATAAAGGGGGTAATTTTTTTTACAAAGATGACTAACACACACACACACACACACACACACACACACACACACACACACCAAACACACACACACACACACAAACACACACACACACAACACACACACACACACACACACACAC
>NW_027467710.1:1298755-1301399 GCF_046742065.1 Oratosquilla oratoria | reverse complement strand
ATACCTGTCATTTATTTTATATTGTTTGTTATTATTTGTGTGTTTATCATTAGCTTGTTTTTCATTCATTATTAGTTATCTGGCAATTTATTATTATTTACTAAATTACCTGTTTGCGATATTAGTTAACTATACCTATGCATTTATTTATTATTTTTTTATTATATTATATAATAATTTTAATTTATTTTTTTATCATCCAACCTAGTTTATGGACCCAAAGGTCTCCTGACGGCATGCGCTGCCGCCTTTGTAATCCTTTGTATCTTTGAAAGAAATTGCTTAGAGTTGGCAAGAATAAAAACCCTCCTCGGAACGTTGTGAACGGGTTTATCAGATACAGACACACTCCACGTACACACACAGCACACACACACACACACACACACGACACACACACACACACACACACATCACGTAGAAAACCCACAGGTCACGAAAGAGTGTAAACGAAGGGAGGAGGAAAACAGGGAATGGGGAGAACGAGAGTGGTAAGAAAACAGGAAACAGAAAAAAAAAGAGTGATGGGAGCTTTAGACATTATTGGTCATGCTAGTATTACGCGGATGACCGACCAGAAAATCTTGTAGGTGGAGGTCGAAGTGTGGTTTGGGCCCCTTTTTGAAAAAGGGTTGGGTAAGTGAGACAGCGAAAGAAAGCCCCAGAAAAACGTGAAGAAAAGCTGTAAAAGGGCACGGCGGGGTGGACAAAAAGAGAGAGAGAGAGAGAGAGAGAGAGAGAAGGAGAGAGAGAGCAGAGAGAGAGATTAGAGGGGGGAGAGGAGAGGAGAGAGAAGAGAGAGAGAGAGAGAGAGAGAGAGAGAACGAGAGTTCCAGTTGTTGAATGTCTAAAAAAGCTTACTTGGCGCTGCTTTTGGCAAATGTTAAATTACTTCTGCCAAAGGCATAGGCGAAGGTACTGTAGGAGCATAACCTGAAGTGAGGTCGCTCCTCGCAGGAACCTATTGTAAAAAGATGGTCCAAGGGAAAAGCGACGTCTCCCCACACAAATATTAGCTATCTCCTGGTTCGGGTCTTACGTTTCTCTTACTCACTCTCTCTCTCCTCTCCCTCTCTCTCCCTCCCCTGCCGACTCTGATCTCCTTCTTCTCTCTCTCTCAGTCGTCTTCGTCGTTCTCACTCTCCTCTCACTCTCTCTCCCTCTCTTCCTCACTCTCTTTTTTTATTCTCTCTTCCTCTCTCTCTCACTCAATATTCTTTCTTTCTTTTTTTCGCAACCTCTAGTTCCTCCTCCTCCTTTTCCTCCTCCGCCTTCCTCTTACTTTTTCGCCTACTTACCTTCCTCTCTTATGTTCGATTGGAATCCTTCCTTCTAGTGAAAAGGCTTTCTCAACACTCACCCACCCACTCAATCACTCTTTCACCGTCACTTAACTCCGCTCACCTCAATTACTCGCTAAACCTCACTAACTCACAGCAATCACTCATTCACACATTCACTCACTCATCAACTCTGCTCACGGTCCGTCCACCTCAAATCACATCACTTGATTCACTAGCTCACTCACTCACTTATTTACTAGCTCACTCACTCACTTATATCACTAGCTCACTTCACTCACTTATTCACTCACTCACCCACCCTCTCACTCACTCAAACACTAACTCACTCACAGTCAACTTACTCCACTCATTAATTTTATCCTTTCCCTCACTATCTCTCACACCCTCCTCGTTCCTTCTAGCGTTTACACTAACTATTTCTCATCCCTATCTCTCCTCCTCCCTTTCTTTCGCCCTCCAATCCTCCCCCCTCGCCAACACTCCTCCACCTCCTTTATCACCTTTTTCCTTCTCCAAATTCTTCTTTTCACTCCAATCTCTTTCCCTTCCCATCCCCTCCTCAATCTCTATCTCTTCTGTATTATCTTTGGCCTCCTTCCCCCTCATCCATCTTACCTCCAACCGTTTACTCCCCTCCCTTCACCTCCTTGTCAAACCCCTCCCGGCCAATCTGCAATTTTTCTTTCTCCTCCGCTCCTTCTCCTCTTCGCTCCCCCACTCCACCAATCCTTCCGCAGTTTCTTGCCGAAACTCTTCCCTCCATCTCTTTCAGGTTCCCTCTATTGCATCTTTTATTATTCCCTCACCCTTGATTTATCCCTTGGTTCCTTTTTTTACGTGTTTTTTTTTTCGTTTGATTTTGGTTTGTTTATTTTCTTGCTTTGTTTGTTTGTTTTGTCTTTAATGTTATCGTATTTCTATTTTGGTTTATTTTAATTCATGTTTGCATTATTTTATTTCATTTTAGTGATTTATCTTTAGTTTCATTTAATCTTACTTTCGTTTTAATTTTATTCTTTTCATTTTAATTTATTTTAATTCTATTTCATTTTCGCCTGTCCTATCTTAATACTGATTTTATTTAATCTATTTCAATTCTATCCTTTTTTTTATTTATAATTTTTTATTTTTTTTCTCTTCTTAGCAGTAAACTGAAGTTTCACCCTTCCTCCGGTGAGAGAAACGTGTTGTTCGGCTCAATCCAACGGGTCAAAATTTCTTAAATTAAAAGAACTGAAAAGACCTTCAGGTAAATGTTTTTTTGGATGAGATCCATAGATTATCGCACTGTTTCTTTTCCCCAACTCTGAGGTCAGCCAAGACAATCTTTTAATAAGCCA
>NW_027467710.1:1283755-1293755 GCF_046742065.1 Oratosquilla oratoria | reverse complement strand
AAGTTGTTAGTTCGGTCGGGCTAATGCGATCAACGTAATTCTTCGCCTTTGCGTGCCCTAACCACGTAAGAGGGTGCTGTGTAAAGTGCTTCGTGTGATGCTACATTTATCTTGAACCTTTGTCTTTCTCCTCTTTCTTCCTTTTATTATATATGTATATGTATATATAAATATAAATATATATATATATATATATATATATATACATGTATATATATATGTATTATATATTATAGTATATATATATATATATATATATATATATATATATATATATATATATTATATGTACATAATATAATAAATTCCGAAAACAGTGTCGTATACAAAATCCCGTGCAATAGTTGCACAATGACATATGGCGAATCATCAAGGGGAATAAGTAAAAGAATTTATGAACATAAAAACGACATATAAGCACATAGGACATCTAATTCTTTAGTAGTTCATGTAGAAAAATTCGATCATTTACCAAACTGGAGAGGAGCTGAAGTGCTTCATAAAGGTTTTGATAAATTCGCTAGAAGAATTGTAGAATCAGCATATATTTCAACTAAGAATTTATCAAACCATCGAGGAGTATTTATCAATTTAGCAAAACAAACTAGTATTTTAATTCGAGAACACGCTAGAACCATGACCTTTCCCAAGTATCCGACAAGATAACTAAGTATAGTACATAAACTACAATAACAGTTTTACGTACACTCATTGAAGAAGTTCTACGCGAACGAAACGTTAGAGTGCTTAGGTCAGGAGGCAAATGTGTTTTTAATAAGCTGGTGATAAATTGAAAAGACATTTTGCCTCCTGACCTCACATACGGAGTGAGTCAAGGGTAGAAGCCTCTCCCAATGCTCCCCTTTGTCATGTCAAGGGTGCTACTTATGTACCACTCACTATTCTTATTTGTATCTACTGAAGAGGATTGCAGTTTGCAATCGAAATATATAGATTCCCCGTATCTAGTCTTTTCTACTTCAACAGTGGTTTTAACGTGATTGACAAGTGTGTGATTACATTTCTCACCTGTAATATATGTACATATATATCTATATATATATATATATATATATATATATATATATATATATATATATATATATATATATATATATATGAGTGGAAAAGGTGATGAGGTAAACGCCAAAAAACCTTTGGAGCTTAGTACTAACGTTTCGTCCTTAAAGGACTTCCTCAGAGTATACACTAAGAAAATATTTACAGCTTATATACTTCATTCCTTACTCCTTTCCACTCATTCCGTCATACATATTTAAAAAAAAAAAAAAATATATATATATATATATACATATATATTTGCAAATAAATCACTTGAACACGTGATCAGAAATATGCTGGTAACCACTTAAGAAAAAGAAACAGAAATCCCAAGCGCTTTCGTGTAATTCCTCCCCTGAGGATGTGAATTACACGAAAGCGCTTGGGATATCGGTGTTTCTTTTTCTTAAGTGGTTACCAGCATATACATATACATATATATATATATATATATATATATATATATATATATATATATATATATATATATATATAATATATTGGGATGGTTTAGACACATGGAAAGAACGAACGAAGATAGATTAGTGAAAGAATTGTGGAAGGCAGGGGTGGATGGAGTGAACAGGAGGGGGCGACCGTGGATGAGATAAATGGATAGGGTAAAAGGGGCATTAAGAATGAAGAGGATGTCTGTTGGAGAAGAAATGGAGAAGACAGAAGATAGGGGTGAGTGGAGAATGGTTGTATATGGATGATGCTGTGATGAAAGAAAGGAGTGGGTGGGGAACTGAGAGGGGGGAGTCGCCGATTTAATGAAGCGGCCTTGCTGTGGATGTGCTGCGTCTCGCAGCATTGCTTCTGACCCAGGGCAATGGGCGAGATGTATTGATGATCCGTCATCCACGAGGAGCCAATAAAAGAGGGAGGGAGGGGTGGTGAATGGGAGTGGAGTGGATGGGGATGAAATAGATTGGAGTGGAATTATGCCTTTTCACTTTGGCTACCTCCCTTATAAAGGGGAAAAAGCCATTGATATATGCATATATGTGACTTGTTGTATTGCTTTTATTCCATGGCAGTGGCCAGGGTCCAGGGATGACCTGTTATCTAAGAGGAACTAAGAAGAGAGGAAAGAAACAGTGGTAGATGGGGGTGGAATGGCTGAGTGTGGGTACCTGGCTACCTCCCTTGCAAAGGGGAAAAAGCCCTTGGTATGTAGATACACACACACACGTGTCGTGTGTGCGTGTGTGTTTGTATCTGCTTGTGTGTGTGTGTGTGTGTGTGTGTGCACGCGCGCGCCTGTGTATTTAATTGGTTTTGTCCGAAGAAAATAGAATGACCGAGCTCAGCAGGGCGTTAACATTTGGAGGTGAGAACACTGATGTAAACGTTTGATATCTTCTGTACTCAGGGAGTGATCGCGTTAAGGGCATTTTGGCTTAGATTCTTAACATCCGACAAAGTCTATCATGTCGAACCGCATTGCACAGGAGAATAACGACAAAACCGTTGAAAAGGAACATTTTTACAGTGACATACAAGAGTATATAGAACCCATATATGACACCATTTTGAATAAATTAAAACATCCGACATCAGATAGAATAAAATCCTTGTGGGGCTCTTGAAGTGGGTTAAACCTCTTAAAGGGTTTCTTTGAACCAGGATTAGGGTTTAGTGTCTTTAACTCGATGACATAGAGGCTAGCGGATTGTATTGGCTTACAGAGGATTACGTCGAGAGTATTTACCTAAGAAAGTGCTGTGTTCTGGCTCACAGCAAGACTGTATGGTTGAAGATAAGACAGAATAGAGTGAAATTGAGATGGAAGAAAATAGAATGAAGCAGTGAAGTAAAATGAGATTATTCACATTTATATATTGTTCCTTCTGTGTTGTGTCTTTTGTTAATGCCTTTCAATCATTCTTCTTATCGGTTTTGGAATTTCTAGTTTAGCTAATTTGGCTTTTATTTTAGGTCCTGGTTTATGTAATTTGTTCTAAGTCAAGTATTGATTACTTGAGGAGGACGAATATTTACATCATCACCTTCTGGTGTTTATATTCTTTCTTTAGTGTTTCAGGCTGATTACGTTCCTTGCACATTTTGCTCTTGCTGATGGTAAAACCTTTCATTCCGTCGAGAGACGGTTTCAGAATGAAGGGGTCTACGTTGAAAAACAAACAATTTTATCAACTTTTATCAAACATACAGTCAAAAAATGAAGTCGATTTCGGAGAGAGGTAATGGAGTCCAGTAAAGTTAAAGATTCTAAGACTCATGTGGATCACCGTGTAAGTGTTTTGCTCTTATGTCTGCCAGGTGAGAGTTTTGTTTGTGACGGTGTTTGTGTACTTATTGGTTACTTCTTTCGCATTAGACCTTGACCTTGTTATGGATCAAAAGATCTGTTTTTATCTTTTGCCTTATTGTAGACGGGTTATTGTAAAAAATATATATATATATATATATATATAAAATCACATAAGTAGGTGAATACCAGCTTATAAGTAAATATAGAATTTATAGTTTATACTGTCGTTATTAATTCCACCACCTCTATGGCATATATACAGTCCAGATGGCGTTCTACGTAACAGCAGAAGATTCAGTTCAGGTGATAGTTGTCCCTCGGTTTGAAGGACTTTATGTTGGCTGAAAAGTCGGGACAGGAAGAAAAGAATGTTTCTGAGCATTGTGAAGACCAGGATGAAGATGAAGACGTACAAGCGCGACAAAGAAAAAACACAAGGCATTTCTTATCCTTCGGGGCAACTCCGGGCAGGGATTCCGGAGATTATGTAAGAATAATGTGGGGCCCCGTCCGGGACAAGAGCTCTGGGAGAAGGACGCTTCGTACAACTCGTTTGCTCCAAATAAGAACTGATGGTGTTTATTATTGAAGATGTACCACGCTTCTTATCTGAACTAGTGCGTGTATGCATGTTTTTTTTAACGTGTTTTTCTATTTTTCTCTTTTTTTCCTGGTGTGTGTGTGTGTGTGTGTGTGTGTATGTGTGTGTGTGTGCGTGCGTGTTTGTGTGTGTGTGTGTGTGTGTGCGTGTTTGTGTGTATGTGTGTGTGTGTGACTTTGTGTGCCTGTGTGTGTGCATTTGTGAGTGTATGTGTGTGTGCGTGTGTGTATGTATGTGTGTGTGTGTGTGTGTGTGAGACTGTTTGTGTGCCTGTGTGTATGTGTATGTGTGTGTGTATATGAGTATGTGTGTGTATATAAACACAGTGAATATATTGAGACAAATAATGCCGCAAATCTGAACAAAATTATCAGAATACTATCAACATCTTAAGTATGTGGACTATCTCCCTGCCGAATGACATAATCTGGCTAGAGTGAACACACGTACAAAGTAATGTTAATTGTCTATGAACACAACTCGTTGCTACAAATATTCCGATGTTAGTCAAACGCCCATGGACACGACCAGTTCAGTGAATTCGTATATCTAGTAAGTTATGATTGATATTATTATGAAACGCTTTTAGATGGATAGAAAATGTTAAATATTAAAAAAAACCTTTTTTGATCACGGTCGATAGAAGGTGTTGAGCAGCGTATGTGGTTGCTATCATGAATGTATATGACAATTTTTGTTGAAGATTCATTCAACATATTCGTTTTTTTTCCTTTCTTGATAAACTATTCGGTCGATATAACCCATGTCTTTGCCTCTATCCTTCTAGGGCAAAGGTCACCAAACATTTTTCACAGCAGCGGACTATATAACTGAGAGAATGACAAACTTAGGCTGAATAACAACTTTGCAGTATAGTGAATACATGAGAAATAAAGGCAGCCAACATATATATTTACGAATAATTTACCAATTTAGCGTTGGCGAGGTGGATGGATTGATATATGTGTATATATATATATATTATAGATGAAAAAGGTGAAAAATGTAATCACACATTTGTCAATCACGGTAAAACCACTGTTGGAATAGAAAAGACTGGATTGATATATATATATATATATATATATATATATATATACATATATATATATATATATATATATATATATATATATATATACAGGTGAAAAATGTAATCACACTTTTGTGAATCACGGTAAAACCACTGTTGGAGTAGAAAAGACTGGAAACGGGGAATCTATATATTTCGATTGCAAACTGCAATCATCTTTAGTAGATACAATTTAGAGAGAGCGTGCTACATTCAGTAGCACCCTTGACATGAGAAAGGCGAACATGGGAAGAGGTCTCTACCCTCGGCTCACTCCGTATGTGAGGTCAGGTGGCAAATATGTTTTTAATAGGTTGGTGATAAAAAAAAGTCCGGAAATTATATCCGGGGACCATTGCCCCTTTGAAATACTCATAGTGGGCTGGTATTCAATAAAAGTAAATTCTACCATTTTTCTCCTGAACTCACATCTGGATTTATAAATAAGCTCAGCTTTGTCTCAATCTAAACAATGTTTAAATTGCTTAACATGTTGGAACACAGCTGAGCTCTCTTCTCCATATTTAATGGAACGTTTATGTTCGATCATCCTAGTGTTCAAATCCCTTCTAGTCTGTCCGATGAAAACTAAGTCACAACCTTTACATGGAATCGAATATACCCCTTGACTATGCTCTTCTTTTAACCTTTGGTGGACATTTACCACCTTTTTATTAATGATGTTAGGGTAATAATTAATCAAATTAATTTTAATTAATTATTACCCCAATGCCATTAATAAAAAGGTATATATATATATACATACATATATATATACATATATATATGTATATATGTATATATATATATATATATATATATATATATATATATGTATATATACTGTATATGTACATATATATAATATATATATATGTATATATATATATATATATATATATATATATATATATATATATACATATACGTTTGGTGACGCCTGTGCTATACTTCAAAGACTTTGTTCCCTTCGTTTCAACTTCGATTTTACTTTAGCTTACCCTGTCTGTCACGCGATGACCTCTGTGGTTTTCGAACCGCCTAGTATGTTTTTTCTGGAGACGTGAAGCCCCAGGAATCAGCGTATGACGTCATTGAGGCATACAGTCTTAGCTGCATTGGAAGGTATCATGCCTAGCTATTTTTCAAAGTGGGGAATGGCTGAGCTAAATGATAATAATAATAATAAGATAGAAGGACTTCAGGAGCTTTAGTTAACGAGCTATTATTAGATAAGGTCGAGGGAAGATTGATTGATAGACTGTAAGAGTCACTGTAGAAGTGAATAACATATATCTAACAATAAAGTAAAGAAAAATAACAACCCTGGAAGAGGAGGAAATGACAAAGATCAATAGACGTCCGTTAAACAGTGAAAGAAGTAATAGAGACGGAATGTAATAGACAAAAAAAAAAGAAAAAAAAAAAAAAAAAAAAAGAAAAAAAAAAAAAAAAAAAAAAAAAAAGTAAAAGAAAATCAGGACAACACATATTATGATGAAATAAGCGAAGAGAAAGAAATACAAATAAAGAAAGAAAGAAGGAGAAAGGAAGAAAGGAAAAAGAAAAGATAAAAGGAAAGAAAGAAAGCAAAAAAAGAAAGAAGGCGAGCAAGAGAGGAGGGAGGAAGAAATAGAAGGAAAGAAAGAGAAAAAAGAGAGAGAAAGAAATAGAAACGATGAAAACAATAAAGGAAGAGAGAAGGAAAGATGTGAGGAGAGAAGGAAATAAAGAAGGAAGGAAACCAAGAAAGAAAGAAGGAGATCAAGAGGGAAGGAAGGAAGAAAGAAGGAAGGAAAGAAAGGAGGAAAGAAGGAAGGAAAGAAAGGAAGAAAAATGAAAGAATGAAGGGAAAACAGAGAGAAAAAAGAATAAGGAAGGAAAGAGAGAATTAAAGCAAGAAAGAAAAAAAAATAAAGAAGGAAAGAAAGAAGGAGAGGAAGTGATAAAGGAAGCAAGAAAAAAAAGGGAAATAAAGAAAGTAAGAACAAGAAACCAAGGGCCAAAGAAAACGATCTCCCGTAAGAGACAATACCTACTACGCGGTCGACTCCGCTGACTCCCGTGACCTCACGACAGGACGATCGAGGTCGAGCCAGCGTGTTTGGGTGTGGCCTGTGGCCAGTGTGGGCGTGGTCTCTCAGCCCGTGCACGCGTAAGGCCTCGCCCGCCCACGAGGGCGCGCGGGTGTGGTCCAGCCACCCACGCAAGCAGGGAAGGAACACTGACCTGAAACACGGCTGAGGGAGCAAGTGTATATGATTAGTGTAAGTGCCCATGTATTTCTCTACTTATGGACACACATACACACACACACACACACACACACACACACACACACACACACACACACACACACGCACGCACGTACATACACACAGGCACACACAAACAGATACAAACATGCACACACGCACGCACGCACACACACACACACACACACACACACACACACACACACACACACACACAGACACACAGGCACACGAACAGGAACATACACAGGAACCGGCATAGGCACACGTACAGGTGCACGTACAAACACTATATATATATATATATATATATACACATATATTGACGAGTTAAACGCCATATGAGGACGGAGCCTTTATTTGTACGACGTTTCGCTTATTGCAGCTTTTTCAAGTACGTTGCCGAAAAGATTGACGAGTTAAACACCATCTGAGGACGGAGCCTTTATTTGTACGACGTTGCGTACTTGAAAAAGCTGTAATAAGCGAAACGTCGTACAAATAAAGGCTCCGTCTTCATATGGTGTTTAACTCGTCAGTCTTGTCGGCAATTGCCACTTTCATGAATATATATATATATATATATATATATATATATATATATATATATATATATATATATATATATATATATATATATATGATTATGTGTGTGAATAATATTTATATACATATACGCATACATATATACAGTAGATGTCCTTGAGGTCTTCTAGAGAGAGCCATATAAAGAAATTTGGACTTGTATTAAACGAGGAACTGTCCTTGTGCCACCGGCTGTCAGCTCCTCTTTCATCAAAAGTCCAATTCAAAGAATGAGAGAATTTGGGCTTTGTCGATCGAATGTCAGCCTCTCAAGGCCGTACCTTCATATAACTTTTAAGGCATTTACGGATTTTGAAGACAGGTAGAAGGGAGATGATCCTGGCTGAAGTCTGCCTTGTCGTACTAGCGCGTACAGGTAATTTTATCTTTGTCGATAGCCTATGTAGTTCGTCTTTTCTCATGTGACGATACACATATTACGAAAATGGTTCATCTTATCAACCTCATCAACACATTATCAACAAATTGCTCGATAGCAAATTTTCATCCCTTCTAAGGGATGTGTAGGTAAGGAAAGAAAGTTAGGCCTGTACAGATGATAAGGTCATTTGGGATTTCCTTCCCTAACCTCTGTCTAACACCTCTTGTACCTGACGTCCCTGGCCCCCTTCTCCACCCCTCCCCTCCCCCCCTTCCCTCCCCTCCACCCCCGCCTCCGGCACCCCTTCCCCCTCCCCCTCCACCTCCCCTTCCCGTCTCATCCTATCCACCACCCAGTTCGTTCCTTCAAGTTATTACCATAAACCGATATTCATTCTTACCATACTCTATTACCATAAAAGATTAACCGGTCTCCTCATTCTCCTCCTCTTCCTCCTCCTCATTTTCTTTCTCCTTTTCAACCCCCATTTTCTTCTTCCCTTCATTTCGAATTCTTTCCTGCTCCTCTCGCCCTCCTTCTCACTCTCGCTCTCTCTCTCTTTCTCCCTTTCACTCTGCCTCTTTCTATCTCTCTCCCACTCCCTCTGCCTTTCCCACTTCCTCTCCCTCTCCTTCTCTCTCTCCCTCTGCCTCTCTTTTTCTCTTTCTCTTTTTCTTTCTCTTTCTTTCACTCTGTCTCTATCTTTTTCTCTTCCTCTCCATCTCCATCTTCCTTTTTCATCCTCCTCTTCCTTGTCATCTTCTCACATCTCCTCCTACTCCTCCTCCTCTTCCTCCTCCTCCTCCTCCTCCTCCTCCTCCTCCTCCTCCTCCTCCTCTTCCTCCTCCTCCTCCTCTTCTCCCCCTCTCCTCTCCTCTTCCTCTTCCCTCTGCCCCATCCTGATCCCCCGTGTTGTATGGCCGCCCTTATTACACTTAATGACGTCACGGAGGACCTTTTTATCCCGTCAACCTTTATCACTTTCGCCAAAAAAAAAAAAAAAAAAAAATGACGCATTATCAGTGTCGGATCAACGCGGTGAATTTTATATTTTTTCTTAAATTTTTGTTTTATCCATATATTCTTTTTTTTATGAATCTAAGATGGTTCTTGTGGCCTATCCGTCGTATTTGTCAGTAGACGACTTTCGTTCCTTGTCACACTTTTCACTGTCCTTTGTATTACGATAGAGTAGGTCGTAGTCTGACTTAGCAATCCTTTGTTTCCGACAGACGATAGTCCAAAGTTTCTTTTCAGAGAGATCTTCAGGAGTGCACGAGGACCGTTGCCAGACACTGTGGGGCAGCGGGTTTTCCAGTTAGTGAAACTCAAAGCGGCAGGTCTTGATGTGGATGTGCAGTGGGCGAGAGTCACGAGTAAAGAAAGGAGTGGAATGGGTGGATTTGGGTGGATTCTTTGGCTGGTTACCATCTGTTACATGATGGGAAGAAACCCATTGGTATGTATGAAGATATAGAAAATCAAATTATCAGTTAATTAGATTAACGAATCAACTTGCATGCCAGTAATTACTTCCGTTGTAAAACAGTTAGTGTCAGCAAATTTCACAAGTGCTTCGTCATCGATGACCCTTTGTATGCTACAAGAAGCGAGGTCACTTGCTGACCTAGCACCGATGGGTTGAACCTGCCGAGGTTGTCGAAGGTCAGGTAGTTAAGACTTTACAGGAGAATTAGTTTTGTTTTATAAGACTTTCCCAACATTTCTAACTTTTGGTTGGGTAAGTCTTAAACTGGATTGAAAG
>NW_027467710.1:1223755-1276255 GCF_046742065.1 Oratosquilla oratoria | reverse complement strand
ACGCTGAGTATGCTGTGATGTTTAATAGAAAGTGTATCGATGAAAACCTGCTCCCTAAACTCACTAATATATACATTCATATATACATATATATATATATATATATATATATATATATATATATATATAATATTCGTAAAGACCTGGAGCCAAGGAACCATTGTATAGACGAAGAAATTAAACGCTGGACTTGTTTCGAGGAGTCCAGCATTTACTTTCTTCATCTATCTATCTATCTATCTATATATATATATATATATATATTTATGTATATATATACAGTATATATATATATATATATATATATATAATATATATATATATATATATATATATATCACAACTAACACCACAGTCGGACGAAAGAAAGAGTTGCGTAAGCGGAACTATATATTTCGATTGCTACCTGCAATCCTCTTCAGTAGTACAAAGTGGCAGGGAGGAGGCTATCTTAAGTAGCAACCTCTTACAAAAGAAAGGGAACACGAGAAAATACAGAACATCACTGCCCCAGCCCTAGTTGACCTGAGGCTGACACGAGGTCGGGTCAGGGGGAGGGGGAGGAAACTTGTTGACAATATTTTTGGTGATGAATAGTCCTGAAATGATGTCTGGGGTCCATTGACCCTTGGAAATATTCATCGTGGGCAGATAATCAATTAATGTTGATTCCACCATTTTCCTTCTGAACCCACACCCTGATTTGTAAATGAGATCAGATTTCTCCCAGTCCAACCGGTGATTAAATTTATCAACGTGTTGAAACACTGCTGAATTTATTTGGCCATATTTGGCCATATTTGGCCATAAATGTGTTACTACATTTCTCACCTGTGATATATATATATATATTTATATATATATATATATATATATATATATATATATATTGTATAGACGAAGAAATTAAACGCTGGACTTGTTTCGAGGAGTCCAGCATTTACTTTCTTCATCTATGTATCTATCTCTCTCTCTCTCTCTCTCTCTCTCTCTCTCTCTCTCTCTCTCTATATATATATATATATATATATATATATATATATATATATATATATATATATATGTGTTGAGCCATTGTGACAAGTTGAGGAAGGTGGAAGAAAAAGACACAGGTCTATTTCCGAGATTATTCCTGACCGGTTTCGATTTGAGCTTCTTCAGAGTAAGCTCAAAGCGAAATCGGTCAGGAATAACTTCCGAACTAGACCCGTGTCATCTTCTTCTGTTTTCCTCTAGTTTGTACATATATATACATATATATGTGTGGGTGTATGTGTATGTGTGTTTGTGGGTGTGTGTTCTTTGTTTTATTATTATGCATGGGGGTGGATGTCCACTTACCAAATTGAAATATGCGGCATTGGAGGTGTGTTTATGAGTTACTGTTTATATATCTATTTGCCAATCTTAACCTTAAATTCAATTATGGTGTCCGCCTAAATTACTTCTAACCTCATGACTTATCGCAGCTATGTGGAAGGTTAAGAGTTTTTGTATTCAAGCAACTTATTTATTTAATTATTTATTAATATATTTTTTTTTTATTTAGTTCTTGATTCATTATTCTTATTATTACTATTATTTATATATTTATGTTATTCATTTATTTATTTATTTATTCATTTATTTGTTTTTATTTGTGCTGCGTCCTCCTGGTATTCTCATTCCGTACAAGTAGATTCTCGTTGTAAATTTTTTCTTCCATTTCTTATTCTATTCTAAAGAGAGCTATTTGATCAAAACTCTCTATTTGTTCTTGAAATGTGGGCAGTCCTTTTTATCTCTCCTCATGCATCTTCTAAGATAGGCTAAGGACCTTTCTAATTGGTGTCCTTTGAATTCTCATTAAAAAAAAATTCTGTGTGACAACAACACCGCCACTACATATTCCAATTGTGGGCAAATCATAATTTCATCCATATAATGAAATGCTACGCTTATGTTCATAAACAACAGTTTGTCTCTCCCGTCATTCTGACTTTCATATCCTCTTCTTTCTTCTCTTTTGTGATTAGTTAATCACCCACTGTATAGTTTCATTGGGCTCTCTTCTTACTTTATCCCATATCCAAAAATTGCGTTTCTTTATGTTGAATTTATTTATCTAGCGCGAATTCTATCCATAAACTCTAAGTCTTTCTACAACAGCTTTAAATATTCCTCATTTTTCACACTTTTCATAATCTTGGTACTATTAGCGAATAGTATATAGACATCTAAACCATTCGCCGTGCTAATATATGACAAGAACATTAATGGAGCTAGTACCAATCCCTATTATACCCCATTTGTCCCTTCACTCCAAATGAATATCACCTCTGTTGTCAAACGCCTGCCGTTCAGAAAACCCCGCGTCCACTCTAATATGCCCCCTTTAATTCCTCCAACATATTCAAATTTCCACATTAATCTATTGTGTGGCATCTTTTTGAAAGCTTCCCCGGGTAAAGATATACACAATATATCCAGCCATCTCCTTCATGTAGGTAGCACATCGACTGCTTTCGAATAAAAACTTAATTTGTTCGTGACTAAGGACCTTCCTCTACCTTCTGAATCTGAAATAGTTGTCTACCAGGTCCTTTTTCCACCAATTATTTCACCCACCAATCTTTTCACGAGTTTTAGCATATTTTGGTTATTGTGTTAGTTAAGGATACTGGACTATAGATAAGATGTTTCTCTACTTTCTCCCTTGTAGATTGGTACCACGTTTACCTTTTTCTGATCCCGTGGTCATATCCCTTCTTCCAATGAACACATAATCAGGTGGAGGGTTTTACCGACCAATTGCACTCAATACTCTTTTAATTTCCATTTATAGGTCAAATCTAGCCCTTGGTATTTCTTAATTGTAAGTTCTTTTGATTATTATTCACTTTGTTCTCTTCCAATCTTATATTGTTTAATATATCTCAGATTATTTTCTTCTCTCGTACGAATTCTTCTTCCTTGTTGAATACCTGTTGGAAGTTTTTATCTATTAATTTAGTCTCTTTTTTTCCTCATACACTACACATCAACTTTCATTTGAAATATTCCTTTTCTGGTTCAACCTACCATTTACAAATTCATAGCACAACGTGGGTTCATCTTTACATTTCACTATATTTGTTTTTGTGTGTGCGCACGCTCGCGTATGCGCGATAACAAATATCAACGTGACAAGAAATCTATATGTACATTTTTATATCAGAAAAGAAATAATATAATCTTCATTGTTACTAAAAGTAAATCCACATTGATGAAGAATTACATCATCGTAAGACATGTGACGTCACGACCACGGTAAACTAAAGTGGAAATTGGTTGTATAAGATGATGAGCGCTCAGTCAACGAGGTACGCCCTAAACGTCTTGGGGAAAGTAATCTCGTTAGTCCAGAGCTCCTTCCCTATATAATTACAAGTCTCCTCCTGGAACTCCAGAAACCGAACGACACGAGCATCTGGTACACCGATAGATCAAAGAACAGTTGAATTGAAATCTACATCGGATAACAAAAAAGAAACAAGAAGACTTGTGCCGAAGAACAGAACACTCTCGAAAGTCGTTTTGCATCACCCAACGAAGAAACATCGGGAAATTTCTAATCTTAACCTCGACTTCTAGAACCAACGTCCTCACCCTCACAATGTTCCCCTCAATCTTCAACGGAACAGGACCTCAAGCTCTGGCTCGAACCCAAGACTTCAGCTTCGGCTATCCTGACGGAGTCGTTATTAGTGACCTCGTTCCCGACCACATGAAAGAGTATGTTCATCCTCACTGGATGAATTTCCCTCCTGTAAATCCAATGGTTCATTACATATTGGGCGTCGTGTATCTCTTCCTCGGAACAGCGGCTATTTGCGGAAACGGAATTGTTCTCTACGTTTTCCTCAAAACTAAGGTGAGCTGTTGTGTTATCGTACCAAACACATGAGATATGCTATGTACATATACATATGCAACCATGAACGTTATTTGAATTTTCACGTTTTATCCCTGTTTGGGTTACTGCAAGCGCAAAGCCCATTTCCCGATTTACTTTAAACTACCTTATCTTCCCCCCAGAATCTTCGGACGCCCGCTAACATGCTAGTTGTTAACCTGTCCTTCAGTGACCTCTGCATGCTGCTCTCACAGTTCCCTTGGTTCGCTTGGAACTGCTTCATGGGAGGAGTGTGGTACTTTAGTCCATTCATGTGCGAGCTCTATGCTTGCCTGGGCGCTATCACAGGACTGTGTAGCCTCTGGAGTCTTGTCTTCATTTCCTACGACAGGTGAGAGTCTGGAAAGACGTACAGATTTTGAAGAAGAAAAAATATCAAAATTCTTCATTAATGTGCTCAATGCGTTTGTTACGTTGTCTACTTTCTTTCAATAAGTAGGTTCTAATTTTTTGTTTTGGTGATCCCTTCCATGTTTAAAACGTTGTAGAGAATTTCTTTTATATGAGAAATTTAACCTCTCTTTTTTATAGCTATCTGTCCATCCTCTACCTTCTTGTTCATTTGTTTGATCAAAAAACAATGATTTGTACTCTTGAATAAACACAAACATACACAGACACACACAGACACACACACACACACACATCCCGTCTATATTTCATTAATTTCTTCTATTTTCTTGGCGCCAGGTACAATGTTATTGTGCGTGGTATGAATGGTACAAAGTTGACGAGTGGCATGGCCTTTGGCATGATGATGTTCTGCTGGGGCTATGGCATCCTCATGTCCATCTTCCCCTTCATTGGGTGGGGAAAGTACATCCCAGAAGGTAAATATATTGGCATGAATCTCGTTTCTTTATTATAAGTAGGACTGAAGAACTACAGTGTGTTCATTTTTTTTCATTCAGAAGAACATGTCATAGATCACGTCACTTGACATGGAAGTCTCGGTGACGTCAGAAAAGTTAAATAGCCTCATGTGAAATGACGAAGTCTTTTGGTTCAGACTCTTTAGTCGAAAGACTGACCATCAGCTGAAGGAAATAGTTGGATAGGTTAAAGATGGACTGAATTTGATCTCCCCTCGCCCTACAGGAATCCTGGACTCTTGTTCCTTCGACTACCTGACACGTGACTGGAACGTCCGTTCTCACGGTCTGTGCCTCTTCATCTGTTGTTTCTGCATCCCGCTGTTGTGCATCGCCTTCTTCTACGTGTCCATCATCAAGGCCATCTGCGCCCACGAAGCCGCCATGCGCGCACAGGCCAAGAAGATGAACGTTTCCAACCTCAGATCCAGTGGCGAGAGCGATGGCGATTCAGCCGAAGTCCGGATTGCCAAGGTGGCTGTAACCAACGTCTCCCTCTGGTTGATCTGTTGGACGCCCTACGCAGCCATTGTTGTCCAGGTGAGGAACGGGAGTGCTCCATCTCCTGTTGCATTGTAGACCTCCACCAGAAACTATACTTTCTCAATTCACTAAGGCTTGAGGTTCCCCAGAGAAATGCTGTGATATTCTGAAGACACTTGTCTATATATCGTGTTACCTTAGTCGTTTCCTTATTTTCTGTGGTATGACTAGTGACTGTGAAGTAACCAGGAAATCACTCCATCGTAGTAATTTTCTTTTTTTCACATGACCAATTTACCTTATCTTTACTTTCTGAGGCACTTACTTTGAACCGCCAAGGAAACCATCGCAACTAATTTCTGATCTATTTTTATTTGTTTTTAATCTACAGGGAATGTTCTTCGATCAAGCATCGATCACTCCGTTGGTGTCGATGCTCCCAGCTCTGCTGGCGAAGACCGCGTCTTGCTACAACCCCATGATCTATGCTATCAGCCACCCCCGCTACCGGCTGGCGCTGCAGAAGGAGCTTCCATGGCTCTGCATCCATGAGGAGGCACCCTCCAGCAAAGCCTCGAACGACAGCCAGTCGACAGTCACAAAGGACGAAAAGGAATAATCTGAACGTCATCCATCCACGACACGCTCATGACCATGTGATACGAACCTTTCTAGTCAGACATTCGCTCCATGTAATCTTAGGTACCTTATGCATGAAAAATACACCAAAATAAATGAGGGTTTAATTTCTTATTGTCAAGTATTATTTCGTGCCCGCTTTGAAATATATATAAGAGACATTTCTTTTTGCAATCGTGACTTGCTTGTTACTAAAGATGGTTTCTGTGTACGCCGAAAGAAGTCAGGGTGGTCGACGCAATTACCTTCCTTACGCACATCCCCAAGGGGCTGGTACTTGATCTCCGGACTGGTCCCTAGACAGTACTCGACCATACAATGATTCAGTTGGTTCCTCTACATACATATATGCATGCATATACATGCATATATATACATACATACATATATGCATATATCTAATGCATACAAACATAAATACATACGTACATATAGACGTACATATATACATACATATTTACTCGAAGACACGTACAAATGTATGAATACATACGTACATACATACATAAATACATGCATACATACGTACATACATACATAAATACATGCATACATACATACATAACATACATACACACATAACTACGCGCACATACATGCAGATACACATACACATATACATGCATACGAACATATACATACACAATACATACATATCTATATACATATATACATACGTACATACATACACTCACACATATGTAACGAGGGTTTGCTACCTATAGGGGTAGCGCGGCGATGTAAAGTCTCGGTGGACTTTGGCGGCTTACTGGCAGGAACTTGCTATTTACAGCTTCGGGGAATGTCTCCCATGGATAAGGGAGAGAGTTCTCCCCAGTCTCCTCTCCTAGGTTCCTGACCTAGGCTACCTATCTATGGCGGGCGCAGCCGCCATTTATAAAATGGAAAAGCGCCTAGATAAGCACGTTTGGTGTAGTTGTATCCTGGGGAACGTGTTTGTATTATAATATACACTGTACTTGTGTTAGTTGCATAGTAATGGGTTTAGTATTATTATTTGTGGTTGTGTTTATTTATGGCGTATATATTGAAGTTACGATAATGTAGTTGGATCTGTCTGGTGACATTAGGTACTTCCTTCTTGGGTGACGACGCGACGGCGTCATGTTGTTGTGATACGTTAGCATTCCTTGAGTCATGTGTTTTGTGATTGAGGGAATGCGAGGTCAGTGAAGTTGAAGGTCTTGCTAAAGACGAGTACCATCTCGCATGTGTGTGGATTACGTGTACGGCCTGTGACATGGTTAGTAATGATTATACTTTTTACTTATATATTTATTTATAATTATCAATTTTTTCGCATCCGACCTAATGATGAACCAAAAGGTCTCCTGCCGGCATGTTCCGCCTTTGTAATCCTTTCTAATGTTTACACATAGACATGCATGCATACAGACCTACATACACAGATACATATTGCATATATACACCCATGAATAAATACATATATACATACACCATCAATGTACATAAAGATATAAAGTATATGTGACTATACAGCCATTAGTACATTCGCTTTAATATATTCACTTATACCAAAGTGGCAGTGATCTGGAAGTGAGCATTAAGGGAGAGTAACTGGAGGAAGTGGATAGTTTTAGATATATGGGTGCAAATGTGGCAGGAAAGGGTGGAGTGAAGGTGGAGGTAGAATGTAGATTGAGAGAAGCGAGTAAATGCCTTGGTGGATTAAAAAGTGTAATGAGGAATAGGAATCTGGGAATGGATGCTAAGAGGAGACTGTATGAAGGAGTGATTGTGCCAACAGCACTGTATGGAGCAGAAACATGGAACATGAGAGAGGAAGAGAGAAGGAACTTGAATGTGTTTGAGATGAAGTGTCTGAGAAGTATGATGGGGGTTACTAGGCTAGATAGAGTGAGAAATGAGGAAGTGAGGAGGAGAACAGGGGTGGAAAGGGAGCTGGGAGATAGGGTTGATGAAAGAGTATTAGGATGGTATGGACACATGGAAAGAATGAGTGAAGAAAGACTAGTAAAGGAGGTATGGAAGGCAGATGTGGAGGGAGTGAACATGAGGGGACGTCCTAGGATGAGATGGATGGATGGGGTGAAGGGGGCTTTGGGGAAGAGGGGAATGTCTGTTGAGGAAGGACGGGAGAGGACAGAAGACAGGGGTGAATGGAGAATGGTTGTATATGGAAAATGTTGTGATGCATGAGGTGGATTGGACGGGGGAATGGGGGGTGAGGTAGTGTGTGTGAGCAAAAATTTTTGACGCAGCCCGAAGGGATTTCTCCCCGTCCTCTCCTTCATATGGGGTGACGGAGAGGGGGGGTCGCCGATTTAATGAATCGGCCTTGCTGTGGATGTGCTGTGTCCTGCGGCACTGCTTCTGACCCAGGGCAGTGGACGGGGTGCAGGGATGACCCGTCATCTAGGAGGTGCTAAGATGGGAGGGAGGGTGGAGGGGTGTGGAGTGTTTTCGGGGATGGAGTGGGTGGAAGTGATTTTGTGCCTTGTCCTTTTTGGCTATCTCCCTGGTAAGGGGGAAAAAAGCCTTGGTATATGTATGTATATGTATGTATGTACCAAATATATATATATTATATATATATATATATATATACACATATATATATATATATATATATATATATATATATTATATATATATATATATCACAACTAACACCACAGTCGGACGAAAGAAAAAGTTTCGTAAGCGGAACTATATATTTCGATTGCTACCTGCAATCCTCTTCAGTAGTACAAAGTGGCAGGGAGGAGGCTAGCTTAAGTAGCAACCTCTTACAAAAGAAAGGGAACATGAGAAAATAAAGAACATAACTGCCCCAACCCTAGTTGACCTGAGGTTGACACATGGGTTGGGGCAGTGATGTTCTTTATTTTCTCATGTTCCCTTTCTTTTGTAAGAGGTTTCTACTTAAGATAGCCTTCTCCCTGCCACTTTGTACTACTGAAGAGGATTGCAGGTAGCAATCGAAATATATAGTTCCGCTTACGCAACTTTTTCTTTCGTCCGACTGTGGTGTTAGTTGTGATTTACAAATGTGCTACTACATTTCTCACCTGTGATATATATATATATATATATATACATATATATATATATATATATATATGTTCAGGTCAGGTCAGGGTATGTCCCTGCTACTGGTAAAATGTAACCCGGTACAACCTGCCGCATGGGTAGATGGGACCCAGCCCAGTAAGGCAACTCATCTAGGAGAAGGAAAACTCTGACCCCAAACCTCCACTGCCTTGTGGATTGCCCACCAAGGGAAGTGCTTCGGGAGTAAACCCTGAGGAAAAATCCGGAGATGGAGTCCCTAAGGCGGTTCGATGCTGACCTCAGTAACGTTCCGGCAACTCCTGCGACACTGTTGGTGCCCAAAATGTACCAGTTCTTGCTGTTCCTTTGGAACCATCTTCAGTGTGGAGAGGGGGGATCTGTTGCATGGGCAACTGCTTATCTTCCATAATCTTCTGCCCAGGCTTGCGCCCTGGAGAGGTCACTCCAGCTTCGCCTCACAGCGTTGAACCAACACGGGAAGCAGCAGTTACCGGTTATAAGTCACAATGTTCGATTGGCGTAGAATGTGGCGCCATGGGCTGCTTCCGACGGTGGGAAAGATCCTCGGATCTTACTGGACAACTACCGCCCGCCTATAGCTGGGCAGCCCCCAGTCAATAAGGTGTTGTCCCGCCACAGCCTGCCTTCCTCATTGGGTGCTTGGGGATTAGGATCAAACCGACAAGCAGGATGCAAAACCCGCACCAGGCAAGAACTCAAGAAACTCAAAGAACAGGTGCCCAGTCCTAAAACTGGGAAGCTGGAACGTCCGAACGATGACACCCGGACTGTCCGAAGACCTTCAAGGCATCAGTGATGCGAGAAAAACAGCTGTCATCAGCAGCGAGCTGCTGAGACTACAGGTAGACATAGCAGCTTTACAAGAGACTCGCATTGCCGACAGCGGAACCCTCAAGGAGAAGGAATTCACTTTCTTCTGGCATGGGAAGAGTGCAGAGGATCGAAGTGAGCATGGAGTTGGATTCGCTGTCAGGAACACTTTGCTGAGTATGGTCGAACCAGGAGACAAGGGATCTGAACGCCTGATGACACTCCGCCTCCACACCTCCGAAGGTCCTGTCACTCTCGTCAGCGCCTACGCTCCCACTCTGACATCCACAGCAGAAGCAAAGGACGAGTTTTACATCAACATCAGCAACATCGTGAAGAACATACCCCCCAAGGAACATGTCATCATCCTGGGAGACTTCAACGCTCGAGTGGGTGCCGACCATGACTCCTGGCCTTCCTGTCTTGGACATTTTGGAATTGGCAAGATCAACGACAACGGGCAGCGCCTGCTGGAGTTTTGCTTCTACAACAGTCTCTGCGTGACCAACTCCTTCTTCCAGACCAAGCCTCAACACAGGATGTCATGGTGTCACCCTCGCTCAAAGCACTGGCATCAGCTGGACTTGATCCTGATCCGTCGTAGCAATATTAAGCTCGTGCAGATTACCCGCACTTACCACAGCGCAGACTGCGACACCGACCACTCTCTCGTCTGCTGCAAGATCAGGTTACAACCTAAGAAGCTTCACAAGTCTAAGCAGAAAGGCAAACCTCGCATGAACACCATGGGTATGCATCTCCCTGAGAAAGTCGAAGAGTTCGCCAAGTCCCTTCAAAAAGCTCTGTCCGTCGAACACCAGCACTGCTCTGCAGCTGAGAAGTGGAACCACCTCCGCGATACCATTCAGAAAACAGCCCTTGCAACCTTTGGGAAGAAAACCTCCAAGAACAACGACTGGTTTGACGCTAAGTTCAGTGAGATGTCCCCTGTTATTGATGCAAAGCGTGCTGCCCTTGCTGAATACAAGCGCTCTCCCAACGAGAAAACCTTGCAAGCACTCAGAGCAGTAAGAAGCAAAGTGCAACAAACTGCAAGACGTTGTGCAAATGAATACTGGCAACAGCTCAGCGATTCCATTCAGTTTGCAGCTGTTTCGGGTAACATCAGAGGAATGTATGAAGGCATCAAGACAGCTCTAGGCCCACCACAGAGCAAAACAGCCCCCCTCAAGACTACCAGTGGGGAAGTGATCACCGACAAGGGCAAGCAGATGGACAGATGGGTGGAGCACTACTCTGAGCTCTACTCCAGAGAGAACACCGTTGCCCCCTCAGCCCTGGATGCCATTGAGCCCCTGGCTATCATGGAAGAACTAGATGCTGAACCAACCATTGCCGAACTCTGCAAAGCAATCGGTAGCCTAGCAAGCGGCAAAACACCTGGCAATGATGGTATTCCCCCTGATCTCATCAAGTGCTGTAAAAACACTCTACTGCAGCCCCTCCATGACGTCCTATGCCAGTGTTGGAAAGAGGGAGCCGTGCCGCAAGACATGAGAGATGCCAAGATTGTCACCCTCTACAAGAATAAGGGTGAAAGGAGTGATTGTAACAACTACAGAGGCATCTCGCTCTTGAGTATTGTTGGGAAACTCTACGCCCGCGTCGTGCTTGTGCGTCTCCAGAAACTCGCTGGGCGCGTCTACCCTGAGTCTCAGTGTGGCTTCCGAACAGAACGGTCCACAGTGGACATGATATTCTCCCTTCGTCAACTTCAGGAGAAATGCAGGGAACAACGCAAGCCCCTCTACATAGCCTTTATAGATCTGACTAAGGCCTTTGACCTGGTCAGCAGGGAAGGGCTGTTCGACATCCTTCCAAAGATCGGTTGCCCTCCAAAACTCCACAGTCTCATTAGATCCTTTCATTATGACATGAAGGCAACGATCCAGTATGAAGGCAACATGTCC
Organism: Oratosquilla oratoria; assembly: GCF_046742065.1. Taxonomy (NCBI): domain Eukaryota; kingdom Metazoa; phylum Arthropoda; class Malacostraca; order Stomatopoda; family Squillidae; genus Oratosquilla; species Oratosquilla oratoria. Next base: position 1,264,487 of record NW_027467710.1, on the reverse strand, counting down.
AACCCCTTTGACATCAAGAGTGGAGTCAAGCAAGGATGTGTACTGGCTCCAACCCTCTTCGGCATCTTCTTTGCTATGCTCTTAAAGCATGCTTTTGGAACATCAACAGAAGGAGTGTACCTTCGCACAAGATCTGACGGTCGACTTTTAAACCTGGCTCGACTGAAAGCAAAAAGCAAAGTGACTGAGATAACCATCAGAGACATGCTTTTTGCTGATGATGCCGCTGTCACCTCCCACAATGAGCAAGAACTCCAGCGCCTCATGGACAGGTTTTCCCAGGCCAGCAAAGACTTCGGAATGACCATCAGCCTAAAAAAGACCAATGTGCTGAGTCAGGATGTGGACACTCCACCAGCTATCTATATCGACGACTACCAACTCGAAGTCGTACACCAGTTCACATACCTGGGATCCACCATCAGCGACAACCTGTCCCTTGACGCCGAGATCAACAAGTGCATCGGCAAGGCTGCTACGACCCTAGGACGCCTCACCACCCGCGTCTGGGAGAACCAGAAGCTGACAACGTCAACTAAGATGGCAGTGTACAACGCGTGCATTGTCAGCACTCTCCTCTACGGCAGCGAAACATGGACGACCTACTCGAAGCAACAGCGCAAACTGCGTAACTTCCATCTGCGCTGCCTTCGCCGCATCCTTGGCATCCGCTGGAGTGACAAGATTACCAATGCCCAGGTACTCGAGCGAGCAGGTATTCCCACCATATTCACATTGCTAAGGCAGCGCAGACTTCGATGGCTTGGCCATGTGCGAAGGATGGAAGATGGACGCATCCCCAAAGACATCCTTTACGGTGAACTTGTCTCCGGCAAGAGAAACGTTGGTCGACCCCAACTGCGCTACAAAGATGTCTGCAAGCGTGACATGAAAGCCCTGGACATCAACACTGAGAACTGGGAAGAGGTAGCAGCCGACCGCAGCAAATGGCGCAGTGTTCTTCACAAGCAGCTGAAGTCTGGAGAGGAAAAAATTCTGACCACAGCCAGTGAGAAGAGAGCCAAACGGAAGGCACACACCCCAGCAGCCACTCCAACAAGCCACACATGCAGCAAATGCGGCCGAGACTGCCACTCCCGCATCGGGCTCACCAGCCACAGCCGTCACTGTCGCTAGCAAAATCATGACTTTCTCCGGCGCAATATCCATAGTCGATATCGACTGACGGAGGCCTACTACTATATATATATGTATATATACATATATATGTATATATATACATATATTTATATATATATGTATATATGTATATACATATATATATATATATATATGTATATATATATGTATACCGGTATATGTAAATATATATACCTATGTACACACACACATACGCACACACACACACACACACACACACACACACACACACACACACACACACACACACATATATATATATATATATATATATATATATATATATATATATATATATACATATATATAACTACAAAGTACTCGTAATGTCGTAACACATTCGTAAATTTCAACAAGAACCCAATGTGTTGGATAAGAAGAAATGAAATAGATGATATCCATATATTTCGATCAAGGACTGTGATCCTCTTTAGTGGAATACAGAGTAGTGGAGCAAAAGGCATGTCTTATTTACAGAGAAAGAAGAAGGAACATGGATAGGGCTTAGGTAAAGTCTAATGCTTTGCGAGGCAAATCACCCGCCTTCACCAAAGATGGTAATAATTCGTAAAGACCTGGAGCCAAGGAACCATTGTATAGACGAAGAAATTAAACGCTGGACTTGTTTCGAGGAGTCCAGCATTTACTTTCTTCATCTATGTATCCATCTATCTATCTATCTATCTATCTATATATATATATATATATATATATATATATATATATACATATATATATGTGTGTGTGTATGTGTGTGTGTGTGTGTGTGTGTGTGTGTGTGTGTGTGTGTGTGTGTGTGTATGTTGAGCCATTGTGACATGTTGAGGAAGGTGGAAGAAAAAGACACAGGTCTATTTCCGAGATTATTCCTGACCGGTTTCGATTTGAGCTTCTTCTTCAGAGGAAGCTCAAAGCGAAATCGGTCAGGAATAAATTGCGAACTAGACCCGTGTCATCTTCTTCTGTTTTCCTCTAGTTTGTACTTATATATACATATATGTGTGTGCGTGTATGTGTATGTGTGTATGTGTGTTTGTGTGTGTGTTTTTGGTTTTATTATTATGCATGGGGGTGGATGTGCACTTACCAAATTGTAATATGCGGCCTTGGAGGTGTGTCTATGAGTTATTGTTTATATATCAATTTGCCAATCTTAACTTTAAATTCACTTATGGTGTCCTCCTAGATTACTTCTAATCTCATGATTTATCGCAACTATATGGAAGGCTAAGATTTTTTGTATTCAAGCAAGTTATTTATTTAATTATTTATTAATATATTTTTATTTAGTTCTTGATTTATTATTATTATCATTACTATTATTTATATATATGTTATTTACTTATTTATTTATTTGTTTTTATTTGTGCTGCGTCCTCCTGGTATTCTCATTCCGTACAAGTAGATTCTCGTTGTAAATTTTTTCTTCCATTTCTTATTTCATTCTAAAGAGAGCTATTTTATCAAAACTCTCTATTTGTTCTTGAAATGTGGGCAGTCCTCTTTCTTTTTATCTCTCCTCATGCATCTTCTAAGATAGGTTAAGGACCTTTCTAATTGGTGTCCTTTGAATTCTCATTAATATTTTTTTTCTGTGTGACAACAACACCAATACATGTTCCAATTTTGAGCAAATCATAATCTTATCCATATAATGAAATGTTACGCTTATGTTCATAAACAACAGTTTGTCTCTCCCGTCATTCTGAATTTCATATCCTCTTCTTTCTTCTCTTTTGTGATTAGTTCATCACCCACTGTATAGTTTTATTGGGCTGTCTTCTTACTTTATCCCATATCCAAAAATTGAGTTTCTTTATGTAGAATTTAATTTTCTAGCTTGAATTCTATCCATAAACTCTATCGAAGTCTTTCTACAACAGCTTTAAATATTCCTCATTTTTCACACTTTTCATAATCTTGGTACTATTAGCGAATAGTATATAGACATATAACCCATTCGCCGTGTTAATATCTGACAAGAACATTAATGGAGCTAGTACCAATCCCTATTATACCCCATTTGTCCCTTCTCTCCAAATGAATATCTCAACCTTCACCCCTGTTGTCAAAGCCTGCCCTTCAGAAAATCCCACGTCCATTCTAATATGCCACCTTTAATTCCTCCAACATGTTCAAATTTCCACATTAATCTATTGTGTGGCATCTTTTTAAAAGCTTTCTCCAGGTCAAGACATACACAATATGTCCAACCCTCTCCTTCATGTAGCACATCGACTGCTTTCGAATTAAAACTTAATTTGTTCTTGACTAAGGACCTTCCTCTACCTTTTGAATTTGAAATGGTTGTCTACCAGGTCCTTTCTCCACCAATTATTTGACCCACTGGTCTTTTCACGAGTTTTAGCATATTTTGGTTATTGTGTTAGTTAAGGATACTGGGCTATAGATAAGATGTTTCTCTACTTTCTCCCTTGTAGATTGGTACCACGTTTACCTTTTTCTGATCCCATGGTCGTATCCCTTCTTCCAATGAACACATAATCAGGTGTAGTGTTTTGCCGACCAATTGCTCTCAATATTATTCTAATTCCCATTTAGAGGTCAAATCTAGTGCTGGGTCTTTCTTAATTGTAAGTGTTTTTGATCATTATTCACTTTGTTCTCTTCCAATCTTAAATTGTTTAATATATCTCAGATTATTTTCTTCTCTCGTACGAATTCTTCCTCCTTGTTGAATACCGATTGAAAACTTTTATCTATTGATTTAGTCTCTTTTTTTCCTCATATACTACACATCAACTTTCCGTTGAAATATTCCTTCTCTGGTTCAACCTACCATTTACAAATTCATAGCACAACGTGGGTTCATCTTTACATTTCACTATATTTGTTTTTGTGTGTGCGCACGCTCGCGTATGCGCGTTAACAAATATCAACGTGACAAGAAATCGATATGTACATTTTTATATCAGAAAAGAAATAATATAATCTTCATTGTCACTAAAAGTAAAGCCACATTGATGAAGAATTACATCATCGTAAGACATGTGACGTCACGACCACGGTAAACTAAAGTGGAAATTGGTTGTATAAGATGATGAGCGCTCAGTCAACGAGGTACGCCCTAAACGTCTTGGGGAAGGTAATCTCGTTAGCCCAGAGCTCCTTCCCTATATAATTACAAGTCTCCTCCTGGAACTCCAGAAACCGAACGACACAAGCATTTGGTACACCGATAGATCAAAGAACAGTTGAATTGAAATCTACATCGGATAACAAAAAATAAACAAGAAGACTTGTGCCGAAGAACAGAACACTCTCGAAAGTCATTTGGCATCACCCAACGAAGAAACATCGGGAAATTTCTAATCTTAACCTCGACTTCTAGAACCAACGTCCTCACCTTCACAATGTTCCCCTCAATCTTCAACGGAACAGGACCTCGAGCTCTGGCTCGAACCCAAGACTTCAGCTTCGGCTATCCTGACGGAGTCGTTATCAGTGACCTCGTTCCCGACCACATGAAAGAGTATGTCCATCCTCACTGGATGAATTTCCCTCCTGTAAATCCAATGGTTCATTACATATTGGGCGTCGTGTATCTCTTCCTCGGAACAGCGGCTATTTGCGGAAACGGAATTGTTCTCTACGTTTTCCTCAAAACTAAGGTGAGCTGTTGTGTTATCGCACCAAACACATGAGATATGCTATGTACATATACATATGCAACCATGAACGTTATTTGAATTTTCACGTTTTATCACTGTTTGGGTTACTGCAAGCACAAAGCCCATTTCCCGATTTACTTTAAACTACCTTATCTTCCCCCCAGAATCTTCGGACGCCCGCTAACATGCTAGTCGTTAACCTGTCCTTCAGTGACCTCTGCATGCTGCTCTCACAGTTCCCTTGGTTCACTTGGAACTGCTTCATGGGAGGAGTGTGGTACTTTAGTCCATTCATGTGCGAGCTCTATGCTTGCCTGGGCGCTATCACAGGACTGTGTAGCCTCTGGAGTCTTGTCTTCATTTCCTACGACAGGTAAGAGTGGAAAGACGTACAGATTTTGAAGAAAAAAAAAAAATTCTTCATTAATGTGGTCAATGCGTTTGTTACGTTGTTTACTCTCTTTCAATAAGTAGGTTCTAATTTTTTTTGTTTTGGTGATCCCTTCCATGTTTAAAACGTTGTAGAGAATTTCTTTTATATGAGAAATTTAACCTCTCTTTATTATAGCTATCTGTCCATCCTCTACCTTTTTGTTTATTTGTTTGATCAAAAAACAATGATTTGTACTCTTGAATAAACACAAACACACACAGACACACACACACACACATCCCGTCTATATTTCATTAATTTCTTCTATTTTCTTGGCGCCAGGTACAATGTTATTGTGCGTGGTATGAATGGTACAAAGTTGACGAGTGGCATGGCCTTTGGCATGATGATGTTCTGCTGGGGCTATGGCATCCTCATGTCCATCTTCCCCTTCATTGGGTGGGGAAAGTACATCCCAGAAGGTAAATATATTGGCATGAATCTCGTTTCTTTATTATAAGTAGGACTGAAGAACTACAGTGTGTTTATTTTTTTCATTCAGAAGAACATGTCATAGATCACGTCACTTGACATGGAAGTCTCGGTGACGTCAGAAAAGTTAAATAGCCTCATGTGAAATGACGAAGTCTTTTGGTTCAGACTCTTTAGTCGAAAGACTGACCATCAGCTGAAGGAAATAGTTGGATAGGTTAAAGATGGACTGAATTTGATCTCCCCTCGCCCTACAGGAATCCTGGACTCTTGTTCCTTCGACTACCTGACACGTGACTGGAACGTCCGTTCTCACGGTCTGTGCCTCTTCATCTGTTGTTTCTGCATCCCGCTGTTGTGCATCGCCTTCTTCTACGTGTCCATCATCAAGGCCATCTGCGCCCACGAAGCCGCCATGCGCGCACAGGCCAAGAAGATGAACGTTTCCAACCTCAGATCCAGTGGCGAGAGCGATGGCGATTCAGCCGAAGTCCGGATTGCCAAGGTGGCTGTAACCAACGTCTCCCTGTGGTTGATCTGTTGGACGCCCTACGCAGCCATTGTTGTCCAGGTGAGGAACGGGAGTGCTCCATCTCCTGTTGCATTGTAGACCTCCACCAGAAACTATACTTTCTCAATTCACTAAGGCTTGAGGTTCCCCTGAGAAATGCTGTGATATTCTGAAGACACTTGTCTATTATATATCATGTTACCTTAGTCGTTTCCTTATTTTCTGTGGTATGACTAGTGACTGTGAAGTAACCAGGAAATCACTCCATCGTAGTAATTTTCTTTTTTTCACATGACCAATTTACCTTATCTTTACTTTCTGAGACACTTACTTTGAACCGCCAAGGAAACCATTGAAACTAATTTCTGATCAAATTGATTTGGTTTTAACCTACAGGGAATGTTCTTCGATCAAGCATCGATCACTCCGTTGGTGTCGATGCTCCCAGCCCTGCTGGCAAAGACCGCGTCTTGTTACAACCCCATGATCTATGCTATCAGCCACCCCCGCTACCGGCTGGCGCTGCAGAAGGAGCTTCCATGGCTCTGCATCCATGAGGAGGCACCCTCCAGCAAAGCCTCGAACGACAGCCAGTCGACAGTCACAAAGGACGAAAAGGAATAATCTGAACTTCATCCATCCACGACACGCTCATGACCATGTGATACGAACCTATCTATTCAGACATTCGCTCCATGTAATCTTAGGTACCTTATGCATGAAAAATACATAAAAATAAATGAGGGTTTAATTTCTTATTGTGTCTAGTATTATTTCTTGCCCGCATTGAAATATATATAAGAGACATTTCTTTTTGCAATCGTGACTTGCTTGTTACTAAAGATGGTTTCTGTGTACGCCGAAAGAGGTCAGGGTGGTCGACGCAATTACCTTCCTTACGCACATCCCCAAGGGGCTGGTACTTGATCTCCGGACTGGTCCCTAGACAGTACTCGACCATACAATGATTCAGTTGGTTCCTCTACATACATATATGCATGCATATACATGCATATATATACATACATACATATATGCATATATCTAATGCATACAAACATAAATACATACGTACATATAGACGTACATATATACATACATATTTACTCGAAGACACGTACAAATGTATGAATACATACGTACATACATACATAAATACATGCATACATACGTACATACATACATAAATACATGCATACATACATACATAACATACATACACACATAACTACGCGCACATACATGCAGATACACATACACATATACATGCATACGAACATATACATACACAATACATACATATCTATATACATATATACATACGTACATACATACACTCACACATATGTAACGAGGGTTTGCTACCTATAGGGGTAGCGCGGCGATGTAAAGTCTTGGTGGACTTTGGCGGCTTACTGGCAGGAACTTGCTATTTACAGCTTCGGGGAATGTCTCCCATGGATAAGGGAGAGAGTTCTCCCCAGTCTCCTCTCCTAGGTTCCTGACCTAGGCTACCTATCTATGGCGGGCGCAGCCGCCATTTATAAAATGGAAAAGCGCCTAGATAAGCACGTTTGGTGTAGTTGTATCCTGGGGAACGTGTTTGTATTATAATATACACTGTACTTGTGTTAGTTGCATAGTAATGGGTTTAGTATTATTATTTGTGGTTGTGTTTATTTATGGCGTATATATTGAAGTTACGATAATGTAGTTGGATCTGTCTGGTGACATTAGGTACTTCCTTCTTGGGTGACGACGCGACGGCGTCATGTTGTTGTGATACGTTAGCATTCCTTGAGTCATGTGTTTTGTGATTGAGGGAATGCGAGGTCAGTGAAGTTGAAGGTCTTGCTAAAGACGAGTACCATCTCGCATGTGTGTGTGGATTACGTGTACGGCCTATGACATGGTTAGTAATGATTATACTTTTTACTTATATATTTATTTATAATTATCAATTTTTTCGCATCCGACCTAATGATGGACCAAAAGGTCTCCTGCCGGCATGTTCCGCCTTTGTAATCCTTTCTAATGTTTACACATAGACATGCATGCATACAGACCTACATACACAGATACATATTGCATATATACACCCATGAATAAATACATGTATACATACACCATCAATGTACATAAAGATATAAAGTATATGTGACTGTACAGCCATTAGTACATTCGCTTTAATATATTCACTTATACCAAATATATCTCCTTCACATAGGAGATATATTTGGTATAAATGAATATATTAAAGCGTATGTACAGCTACACAGAAAACTATCGTTAGTAGGGGTGTCGAAACATTCGCTAATGAACATAACCTTATGATACCGAAGGGTTGGTATTTCTGGGGTTCGAATTGTTTGAATTCCTTCTGAATGAATATGAATCGAATAATAGTTCCGGAGTTCATATGGATTCACTATGACATGATAATCTCATTTCCGATGGAGACTTCAACTTGTCTCAAATAGTTTCGTTGTTTTGTGTCAAAATGATTAGCGTGATTTACTAACGATAGTTTTCTGTGCAGCTGTACAAGGGGTGAAAGTGGCAGTAATCTGGAAGTGAGCATTAAGGGAGAGTAACTGGAGGAAGTGGATAGTTTTAGATATTTGGGTGCAAATGTGGCAGGAAAGGGTGGAGTGAAGGTGGAGGTAGAATGTAGATTGAGAGAAGCGAGTAAATGCCTTGGTGGATTAAAAAGTGTAATGAGGAATAGGAATCTGGGAATGGATGCTAAGAGGAGACTGTATGAAGGAGTGATTGTGCCAACAGCACTGTATGGAGCAGAAACATGGAACATGAGAGAGGAAGAGAGAAGGAACTTGAATGTGTTTGAGATGAAGTGTCTGAGAAGTATGATGGGGGTTACTAGGCTAGATAGAGTGAGAAATGAGGAAGTGAGGAGGAGAACAGGGGTGGAAAGGGAGCTGGGAGATAGGGTTGATGAAAGAGTATTAGGATGGTATGGACACATGGAAAGAATGAGTGAAGAAAGACTAGTAAAGGAGGTATGGAAGGCAGATGTGGAGGGAGTGAACATGAGGGGACGTCCTAGGATGAGATGGATGGATGGGGTGAAGGGGGCTTTGGGGAAGAGGGGAATGTCTGTTGAGGAAGGACGGGAGAGGACAGAAGACAGGGGTGAATGGAGAATGGTTGTATATGGAAAATGTTGTGATGCATGAGGTGGATTGGACGGGGGAATGGGGGGTGAGGTAGTGTGTGTGAGCAAAAATTTTTGACGCAGCCCGAAGGGATTTCTCCCCGTCCTCTCCTTCATATGGGGTGACGGAGAGGGGGGGTCGCCGATTTAATGAATCGGCCTTGCTGTGGATGTGCTGTGTCCTGCGGCACTGCTTCTGACCCAGGGCAGTGGACAGGGTGCAGGGATGACCCGTCATCTAGGAGGTGCTAAGATGGGAGGGAGGGTGAAGGGGTGTGGAGTGTTTTCGGGGATGGAGTGGGTGGAAGTGATTTTGTGCCTTGTCCTTTTTGGCTATCTCCCTGGTAAGAGGGAAAAAAGCCTTGGTATATGTATGTATGTATGTACCAAATATATATATATATATATATATATATATATATATATATATATATATATATATATATATATATATATATGTACATACATACATATACCAAGGCTTTTTCCCCCTTCCAAGGGAGGTAGCCAAAAAGGGAAAGGCATAAAAACACTCCCACCCATTTCATCCCTAAATACACTCCACACCCCTCCCACCCTTCCTCTCATCTGAGCACCTCCTGGATGACGGGTCATCCCTGCACCCTGCCCACCGCCCTGGGTCAGAAGCAGTGTCGCAAGACACAGTACATCCACAGCAAGGCCGCTTCATTTAATCGGCGACCCCCCCTCTCCGTCCCCCTTTGCATATAAGGAGAGGACGGGGAGAAATCCCTTCGGGCTGCGTCAAAATTTACTCACACATACTACCCCACCCCCCACCCCCCTGCCCATTCCTCCTCATGCAGTCACAACATCATCCATATACAACCATTCTCCACTCACCTCTGTCTTCCGTCCTCTCCCTTCCTTCCTCAACAGACATTCCCCTCTTCCCCAAAGCCCCCTTCACCCCATCCATCCACCTCATCCTAGGACGTCCCCTCATGTTCACTCCCTCCACATCTGCCTTCCATACCTCTTTTACTAGTCTTTCTTCACTCATTCTTTCCATGTGTCCAAACCATCCTAATATTCTTTCATCAACCCTATCTCCCAAATCCTTTTTCACCCTTGTTCTCCTCCTCACCTCCTCATTTCTCACTCTATCTAGCCTAGTAACCCCCACCATACTTCTCAGACACCTCATCTCAAACACATTCAAACTCCTTCTCTCTTCTTCTCTTATGTTCCACGTTTCTAACCCATACAGTGCTGTTGGCACAATCACTCCTTCATACAGTCTCCTCTTCGCATCCATTCCCAAATGTCTATTTCTCATTACACTCTTTAAACCACCAAGGCATTTACTCGCTTCTCTCAATCTACATTCTACCTCCACCTTCACTCCACCTTTTCCTGCTACACTTGCACCCAAGTATCTAAAACTATCCACTTCCTCCAGTCGCTCTCCCTTAATGTTCACTTCCAGTCTACTGCCACTTTCACCCCTTGTACATCTCATCACCTTATTTTTACCCACATTTATCTTTAGCTTTCTTCTATCACATACTCTCCCAAACTCTGCCACCAGCTTCCTCAATCCCTCCTCTGACCCTGCCACAAGCGCAGTGTCGTCCGCAAACAACAGCTGGCTCACCTCCCACTTTTCTCCATTTTCTTTAACCATCTCCAATCCCTGACTCACTACCCTAGCATTCACCTCTCGCACCACCCCATCCATGTATAAGTTGAACAGCCAGGGCGACATAACGCATCCTTGACGAAGTCCCACCTTTACTTCAAACCACTCACTCTCTCCATTTCCAATCCTAACACATGCTCTACTACTCACATAAAAACTCTTGACAGCTCCCAAAAGCTTTCCTCCTATCCCATAAATCTGCATAACCTCCCACAGTGCCTTTCTGTCTACCCTATCATAAGCTTTTTCCAGATCCATAAAAGCCCAAAAAACATCCTTCCCCTTTCCTATAGCTTTCTCACATATCTGTCTTACCACAAAGATCTGATCTACACAACCTCTACCCGTCCTAAATCCACACTGTTCCTCACCAATTACTCCTTCTGTTCCTCTCCTAATCCTCTCAATTAAGATTCTCCCATAAGCCTTCCCTACTACACTCAACAGGCTAATCCCTCTGAAATTACTACATTCACACTTGTCCCCTTTTCCCTTGTAAAGAGGAACTATACAGGCACTACTCCAGTCCTCCGGTACTCTACCCTCTCTCCAGCAAACATTAAATAATCTCACCAACCAGTCCACCATCACTGAACCTCCCTTTTTCAGACATTCTGCATGGCATCCATCCAGACCAGGTGCCTTACCTGCTTTCATCATCTTTACAACTGCCTTCACCTCATCCTTCCTTATTTCTCCTCCATTCTCCTCACTCATCACTCTCATTTTCTTCGTATTTCCCACTGCAGCTATCTTTCCTTCCCTATCCTCCTTCACATTCAGCAACTCCCTAAAATATTCTGCCCATCTTCCCCTCACTGCCATCTCTTCCATTATCAACTCTCCATCTGTACCTTTTACCTTTTCTTCCCTACTTGATTCGCCTCCTCTTCCTCTCTTAATTTCTTTCCAAAACATCTTTTTATTACTTTCAAAATTTTCTGTCATACTCCTACCCCATTTCACATCTGCTCTCCTCTTTGCCTCCTTTACCTTTTGCTTTACTTCTCTTTTCTTTTCTTTGTACGTCTCATATGACTCCCCTGTCCTCTTTTGTAACCAATCTGTGAATGCTCGCTTCTTCTCTTCTACAACCTTCTTTGTTTCCTCATCCCACCATTCACTACCCTTTCTTCTATTTCCCCCTGTCCTTCTTGTTCCACACACCATCCTTGCACACTTTAAGACTCCCTCCTTGAACCATCCCCATTCCTCCTCCACACCCATCTCTGCTCTATCCTTAACTCCCTCCCACTCCTCCTTCAGCTTCTTTTCGTACTCCTTCTCCTTTTCCTTTTCATTCAAGGAGTTCACTCTAAGAACCTCCCTACCTTTTGTCCCTTTCCTCCTTCTCCATCTATCCTCCACTCTCAACTTACCTTCCACCAAAAAATGATCTGATATTCCCCCACCCTCTCCCCTTAGCACATGTACATCCTTAACTCTTCCTATCATAATCCTATTTACCACTACATAATCCATTAGCGCTCTATCTACCACCCTTCCCTCCACCACCCTCTCCCATGTGTACTTATGCTTGACTTTCTTCCGAAACACTGTATTTGCTATCATCAACTCTCTTTCTAGACACATTTCCACCATCAACTCTCCACTACGATTCTTTCCTGGAACTCCACACTTCCCAACCACTCCATCGATTGGACCATTTCCCACTCTAGCATTAAGGTCTCCCAGTACTATTACATTGACATTTCTTCCTAAATCCTCTATGCACTCATTTAAATCTATCCAAAAGGCCTCCCTTTCTTCCATGCTCTTCTCACTGCCCGGCCCATATGCACTTACAAAGACCCACATCTCCTTTCCCAGTTTCACCTTCATCCACATTATCCTTGAGGAAACCTCCTTCCACTCCACTACCCCTTTACCTATCTCCTCACTTACTAGAATAGCCACCCCTTCCCTCCCTCGCCCTCTCTTCACTCCTGATAACCTCCCACTTACACTCCCAAACATACACTCACCCTTCCCTTTCAACTTAGTTTCACTCAAAGCCAACACATCCAACTTTCTTCTCACAAACATACTACCTATCTCTTCCCTTTTACTCTCATCTGTACCACATCCACGCACATTAAAAGACCCAAACCTTAGGGTGCTGGCCCGAGGCCCGCCAGCACCCCTTATGCCTTTTCTTTTCATTTTAGGTAATTGCCCCTTGGGGCTACAGGGAGAAGGATGCCTAGTCCCTCTCCCCGTCCCTTTCTTCTCGCCTCTTACGATCCAAGTGGGAAAACTTGGTGGCAGTATTCTTTTCCCCCACCACAGGGAATTCCCCCAATCAGAAAGAGAATACTCAGAGAAATGGTACAGGACAGCAACAAGGGGTTGGGGGACAGCATAACGGAGGGACAGTCGTAGTATAAAAGTGTCATCATTTCTCTATGAACAGAATTTCTTCTATCATAGACAAAATGATGTGTGGCTCTGGTCCGTAGGGGCGCCCCATATAGACCCTAAAGTATCGACTGCATGCTACTTTGCCACAATAACAAGCAGCCAATACCCCAGACGGGGAGCAGCCAATACCCCAGACGGGGAGCAGCCAATACCCCAGACGGGGAGCAGCCAATACCCCAGACGGGGTATATATGTATATACATATATATATATGTATATATATATGTATGCCGGTATATGTAAATATATATACCTATGTACACACACACATACGCACACACACACACACACACACACACACACACACACACACACACACACACACACACACACACACACACACACACACACACATATATATATATATATATATATATATATATATATATATATATATATATATATATAACTACAAAGTACTCGTAATGTCGTAACACATTCGTAAATTTCAACAAGAACCCAATGTGTTGGATAAGAAGAAATGAAATAGATGATATCCATATATTTCGATCAAGGACTGTGATCCTCTTTAGTGGAATACAGAGTAGTGGAGCAAAAGGCATGTCTTATTTACAGAGAAAGAAGAAGGAACATGGATAGGGCTTAGGTAACGTCTAATGCTTTGCGAGGCAAATCACCCGCCTTCACCAAAGATGGTAATAATTCGTAAAGACCTGGAGCCAAGGAACCATTGTATAGACGAAGAAATTAAACGCTGGACTTGTTTCGAGGAGTCCAGCATTTACTTTCTTCATCTATGTATCCATCTATCTATCTATCTATATATATACATATACATATATATACATATATATATATATACATATATTCATATATGTGTGTGTGTATGTGTGTGTGTGTGTGTGTGTGTGTGTGTGTGTGTGTGTGTGTGTGTGTGTGTATGTTGAGCCATTGTGACATGTTGAGGAAGGTGGAAGAAAAAGACACAGGTCTATTTCCGAGATTATTCCTGACCGGTTTCGATTTGAGCTTCTTCAGAGGAAGCTCAAAGCGAAATCGGTCAGGAATAAATTGCGAACTAGACCCGTGTCATCTTCTGTTTTCCTCTAGTTTGTACTTATATATACATATATGTGTGTGCGTGTATGTGTATGTGTGTATGTGTGTTTGTGTGTGTGTGTTTTTGGTTTTATTATTATGCATGGGGGTGGATGTCCACTTACCAAATTGTAATATGCGGCCTTGGAGGTGTGTCTATGAGTTATTGTTTATATATCAATTTGCCAATCTTAACTTTAAATTCACTTATGGTGTCCTCCTAGATTACTTCTAACCTCATGATTTATCGCAACTATATGGAAGGCTATGATATTTTTGTATTCAAGCAAGTTATTTATTTAATTATTTATTAATATATTTTTATTTAGTTCTTGATTTATTATTCTTATCATTACTATTATTTATATATATATATATGTTATTTATTTATTTATTTATTTGTTTTTATTTGTGCTGCGTCCTCCTGGTATTCTCATTCCGTACAAGTAGATTCTCGTTGTAAATTTTTTCTTCCATTTCTTATTCCATTCTAAAGAGAGCTATTTTATCAAAACTCTCTATTTGTTCTTGAAATGTGGGCAGTCCTCTTTCTTTTTATCTCTCCTCATGCATCTTCTAAGATAGGTTAAGGACCTTTCTAATTGGTGTCCTTTGAATTCTCATTAATATTTTTTTTCTGTGTGACAACAACATCAATACATGTTCCAATTTTGGGCAAATCATAATCTTATCCATATAATGAAATGTTACGCTTATGTTCATAAACAACAGTTTGTCTCCCCCGTCATTCTGAATTTCATATCCTCTTCTTTCTTCTCTTTTGTGATTAGTTCATCACCCACTGTATAGTTTTATTGGGCTGTCTGCTTACTTTATCCCATATCCAAAAATTGAGTTTCTTTATGTAGAATTTAATTTTCTAGCTTGAATTCTATCCATAAACTCTATCGAAGTCTTTCTACAACAGCTTTAAATATTCCTCATTTTTCACACTTTTCATAATCTTGGTACTATTAGCGAATAGTATATAGACATCTAACCCATTCGCCGTGTTAATATATGACAAGAACATTAATGGAGCTAGTACCAATCCCTATTATACCCCATTTGTCCCTTCTCTCCAAATGAATATCTCTACCTTCACCCCTGTTGTCAAATGCCTGCCCTTCAGAAAATCCCACGTCCATTCTAATATGCCACCTTTAATTCCTCCAACACTTTCAAATTTCCACATTAATCTATTGTGTGGCATCTTTTTAAAAGCTTTCTCCAGGTCAAGACATACACAATATGTCCAACCCTCTCCTTCATGTAGCACATCGACTGCTTTCGAATTAAAACTTAATTTGTTCTTGACTAAGGTCCTTCCTCTACCTTTTGAATTTGAAATGGTTGTCTACCAGGTCCTTTCTCCACCAATTATTTGACCCACTGGTCTTTTCACGAGTTTTAGCATATTTTGGTTATTGTGTTAGTTAAGGATACTGGGCTATAGATAAGATGTTTCTCTACTTTCTCCCTTGTAGATTGGTACCACGTTTACCTTTTTCTGATCCCATGGTCGTATCCCTTCTTCCAATGAACACATAATCAGGTGGAGTGTTTTGCCGACCAATTGCTCTCAATATTATTCTAATTCCCATTTAGAGGTCAAATCTAGTGCTGGGTCTTTCTTAATTGTAAGTGTTTTTGATCATTATTCACTTTGTTCTCTTCCAATCTTAAATTGTTTAATATATCTCAGATTATTTTCTTCTCTCGTACGAATTCTTCCTCCTTGTTGAATACCGATTGAATACTTTTATCTATTGATTTAGTCTCTTTTTTTCCTCATATACTACACATCAACTTTCCGTTGAAATATTCCTTTTCTGGTTCAACCTACCATTTACAAATTTATAGCACAACGTGGGTTCATCTTTACATTTCACTATATTTGTTTTTGTGTGTGCGCACGCTCGCGTATGCGCGTTAACAAATATCAACGTGACAAGAAATCGATATGTACATTTTTATATCAGAAAAGAAATAATATAATCTTCATTGTTACTAAAAGTAAATCCACATTGATGAAGAATTACATCATCGTAAGACATGTGACGTCACGACCACGGTAAAGTAGAGTGGAGATTGGTTGTATTCAGGTAATGAGCGCTCAGTCAACGAGGTACGCCCTAAACGTCTTGGGGAAGGTAATCTCGTTAGCCCAGAGCTCCTTCCCTATATAATTACAAGTCTCCTCCTGGAACTCCAGAAACCGAACGACACGAGCATTTGGTACACCGATAGATCAAAGAACAGTTGAATTGAAATCTACATCGGATAACAAAAAAGAAACAAGAAGACTTGTGCCGAAGAACAGAACACTCTCGAAAGTCATTTTGCATCACCCAACGAAGAAACATCGGGAAATTTCTAATCTTAACCTCGACTTGTAGAACCAACGTCCTCACCTTCACAATGTTCCCCTCAATCTTCAACGGAACTGGACCTCGAGCTCTGGCTCGAACCCAAGAATTCAGCTTCGGCTATCCTGACGGAGTCGTTATCAGTGACCTCGTTCCCGACCACATGAAAGAGTATGTCCATCCTCACTGGATGAATTTCCCTCCTGTAAATCCAATGGTTCATTACATATTGGGCGTCGTGTATCTCTTCCTCGGAACAGCGGCTATTTGCGGAAACGGAATTGTTCTCTACGTTTTCCTCAAAACTAAGGTGAGCTGTTGTGTTATCGTACCAAAGACATGAGATATGCTATGTATATATCCACCCATGAATGTTATTTGAATTTTCACGTTTTATCACTGTTTGGGTTACTGCAAGCACAAAGCCCATTTCCCGATTTACTTTAAACTACCTTATCTTCCCCCCAGAATCTTCGGACGCCCGCTAACATGCTAGTCGTTAACCTGTCCTTCAGTGACCTCTGCATGCTGCTCTCACAGTTCCCTTGGTTCACTTGGAACTGCTTCATGGGAGGAGTGTGGTACTTTAGTCCATTCATGTGCGAGCTCTATGCTTGCCTGGGCGCTATCACAGGACTGTGTAGCCTCTGGAGTCTTGTCTTCATTTCCTACGACAGGTGAGTCTGGAAAGACGTACAGATTTTGAAGAAAAAAAAAATCAAAATTCTTCATTAATGTGCTCAATGCGTTTGTTACGTTGTCTACTCTCTTTCAATAAGTAGGTTCTAATTTTTTGTTTTGGTGATCCCTTCCATGTTTAAAACGTCGTAGAGAATTTCTTTTATATGAGAAATTTAACCTCTCTTTATCATAACTATCTGTCCATCCTCTACCTTCTTGTTCATTTGTTTGATAAAAAAACAATGATTTGTACTCTTGAATAAACACAAACACACACAGACACACACACACACACATCCTGTCTATATTTCATTAATTTCTTCTATTTTCTTGGCGCCAGGTACAATGTTATTGTGCGTGGTATGAATGGTACAAAGTTGACGAGTGGCATGGCCTTTGGCATGATGATGTTCTGCTGGGGCTATGGCATCCTCATGTCCATCTTCCCCTTCATTGGGTGGGGAAAGTACATCCCAGAAGGTAAATATATTGGCATGAATCTCGTTTCTTTATTATAAGTAGGACTGAAGAACTACAGTGTGTTTATTTTTTTCATTCAGAAGAACATGTCATAGATCACGTCACTTGACATGGAAGTCTCGGTGACGTCAGAAAAGTTAAATAGCCTCATGTGAAATGACGAAGTCTTTTGGTTCAGACTCTTTAGTCGAAAGACTGACCATCAGCTGAAGGAAATAGTTGGATAGGTTAAAGATGGACTGAATTTGATCTCCCCTCGCCCTACAGGAATCCTGGACTCTTGTTCCTTCGACTACCTGACACGTCACTGGAACGTCCGTTCTCACGGTCTGTGCCTCTTCATCTGTTGTTTCTGCATCCCGCTCATGTGCATCGCCTTCTTCTACGTGTCCATCATCAAGGCCATCTGCGCCCACGAAGCCGCCATGCGCGCACAGGCCAAGAAGATGAACGTTTCCAACCTCAGATCCAGTGGCGAGAGCGATGGCGATTCAGCCGAAGTCCGGATTGCCAAGGTGGCTGTAACCAACGTCTCCCTGTGGTTGATCTGTTGGACGCCCTACGCAGCCATTGTTGTCCAGGTGAGGAACGGGAGTGCTCCATCTCCTGTTGCATTGTAGACCTCCACCAGAAACTATACTTTCTCAATTCACTAAGGCTTGAGGTTCCCCTGAGAAATGCTGTGATATTCTGAAGACACTTGTCTATTATATATCATGTTACCTTAGTCGTTTCCTTATTTTCTGTGGTATGACTAGTGACTGTAAATTAACCAGGAAATCACTCCATCGTAGTAATTTTCTTTTTTTCACATGACCAATTTACCATATCTTTACTTTCTGAGACACTTACTTTGAACCGCCAAGGAAACCATTGAAACTAATTTCTGATCAAATTTATTTGGTTTTAACCTACAGGGAATGTTCTTCGATCAAGCATCGATCACTCCGTTGGTGTCGATGCTCCCAGCCCTGCTGGCAAAGACCGCGTCTTGTTACAACCCCATGATCTATGCTATCAGCCACCCCCGCTACCGGCTGGCGCTGCAGAAGGAGCTTCCATGGCTCTGCATCCATGAGGAGGCACCCTCCAGCAAAGCCTCGAACGACAGCCAGTCGACAGTCACAAAGGACGAAAAGGAATAATCTGAACTTCATCCATCCACGACACGCTCATGACCATGTGATACGAACCTTTCTAGTCAGACATTCGCTCCATGTAATCTTAGATACCTTATGCATGAAAAATACATAAAAATAAATGAGGGTTTAATTTCTTATTGTCAAGTATTATTTCGTGCCCGGTTTAAAATATATATAAGAGACATTTCTTTTTGCAATCGTGACTTGCTTGTTACTAAAGATGGGTTCTGTGTACGCCGAAAGAGGTCAGGGTGGTCGACGCAATTACCTTCCTTACGCACATCCCCAAGGGGCTGGTACTTGATCTCCGGACTGGTCCCTAGACAGTACTCGACCATACAATGATTCAGTTGGATCCTCTAATAACATACATGAATGCATATACATGCATATATATATACATACATACATATATGCATATATCTAATGCATACAAACATAAATACATACGTACATATAGACGTACATATATACATACATATTTACTCGAAGACACGTACAAATGTATGAATACATACGTACATACATACATAAATACATGCATACATACATACATAACATACATACACAACTACGCGCACATACATGCAGATACACATACACATATACATGCACACGAACATATACATACACAATACATACATATCTATATACATATATACATACGTACATACATACACTCACACATATGTAACGAGGGTTTGTTACATATAGGGGTAGCGCGGCGATGTAAAGTCTCGGTGGACTTTGGCGGCTTACTGGCAGGAACTTGCTATTTACAGCTTCGGGGAATGTCTCCCATGGATAAGGGAGAGAGTTCTCCCCAGTCTCCTCTCCTAGGTTCCTGACCTAGGCTACCTATCTATGGCGGGCGCAGCCGCCATTTATAAAATGGAAAAGCGCCTAGATAAGCATGTTTGGTGTAGTTGTATCCTGGGGAACGTGTTTGTATTATAATATACACTGTACTTGTGTTAGTTGCATAGTAATGGGTTTAGTAGTATTATTTGTGGTTGTGTTTATTTATGGCGTATATATTGAAGTTACGATAATGTAGTTGGATCTGTCTGGTGACATTAGGTACTTCCTTCTTGGGTGACGACGCGACGGCGTCATGTTGTTGTGATACGTTAGCATTCCTTGAGTCATGTGTTTTGTGATTGAGGGAATGCGAGGTCAGTGAAGTTGAAGGTCTTGCTAAAGACGAGTACCATCTCGCATGTGTGTGGATTACGTGTACGGCCTGTGACATGGTTAGTAATGATTATACTTTTTACTTATATATTTATTTATAATTATCAATTTTTTCGCATCCGACCTAATGATGGACCAAAAGGTCTCCTGCCGGCATGTTCCGCCTTTGTAATCCTTTCTAATGTTTACACATAGACATGCATGCATACAGACCTACATACACAGATACATATTTAATATATACACCCATGAATAAATACATGTATACATACACCATCAATGTACATAAAGATATAAAGTATATGTGACTATACAGCCATTAGTACATTCGCTTTAATATATTCACTTATACCAAATATATCTCCTTCACATAGGAGATATATTTGGTATAAATGAGTATATTAAAGCGTATGTACAAGGGGTGAAAGTGGCAGTAATCTGGAAGTGAGCATTAAGGGAGAGTAACTGGAGGAAGTGGATAGTTTTAGATATTTGGGTGCAAATGTGGCAGGAAAGGGTGGAGTGAAGGTGGAGGTAGAATGTAGATTGAGAGAAGCGAGTAAATGCCTTGGTGGATTAAAAAGTGTAATGAGGAATAGGAATCTGGGAATGGATGCTAAGAGGAGACTGTATGAAGGAGTGATTGTGCCAACAGCACTGTATGGAGCAGAAACATGGAACATGAGAGAGGAAGAGAGAAGGAACTTGAATGTGTTGGAGATGAAGTGTCTGAGAAGTATGATGGGGGTTACTAGGCTAGATAGAGTGAGAAATGAGGAAGTGAGGAGGAGAACAGGGGTGGAAAGGGAGCTGGGAGATAGGGTTGATGAAAGAGTATTAGGATGGTATGGACACATGGAAAGAATGAGTGAAGAAAGACTAGTGAACATGAGGGGACGTCCTAGGATGAGATGGATGGATGGGGTGAAGGGGGCTTTGGGGATGTGGGGTTTGTCTGTTGAGGAAGGTGGGGAGAGGACAGTAGACAGGGGTGAATGGAGATTGGTTGTATATGGAATATGTTGTGATGCATGTGGTGGATTGGTGGGGGGTCTGGGGGGTGAGGTAGTGTGTGTGAGCAAAATTTTTTGACGCCGCCCGAAGGGATTTCTCCCCGTCCTCTCCTTTATATGGGGGGACGGAGAGGGGGGGTCGCCGATTTAATGAATCGGCCTTGCTGTGGATGTGCTGTATCCTGGGGCACTGCTTCTGACCCAGAGCAGTGGACAGGGTGCAGGGATGACCCGTCATCTAGGAGGTGCTAAGATGGGAGGGAGGGTGGAGGGGTGTGGAGTGTTTTCGGGGATGGAGTGGGTGGAAGTGATTTTGTGCCTTGTCCTTTTTGGCTATCTCCCTGGTAATGAGGAAAAAAGACCTTGGTATATGTATGTATGTATGTACCAAATATATATATATATATATATATATATATATATATATATATATATATATATTTATATATATGTATATACATATATATATATATATGTATATATATATATGTATACCGGTATATGTAAATATATATACCTATGTACACACACACATACGCACACACACACACACACACACACACACACACATATATATATATATATATATATATATATATATATATATATATATATATATATATAACTACAAAGTACTCGTAATGTCGTAACACATTCGTAAATTTCAACAAGAACCCAATGTGTTGGATAAGAAGAAATGAAATAGATGATATCCATATATTTCGATCAAGGACTGTGATCCTCTTTAGTGGAATACAGAGTAGTGGAGCAAAAGGCATGTCTTATTTACAGAGAAAGAAGAAGGAACATGGATAGGGCTCAGGTAACGTCTAATGCTTTGCGAGGCAAATCACCCGCCTTCACCAAAGATGGTAATAATTCGTAAAGACCTGGAGCCAAGGAACCATTGTATAGACGAAGAAATTAAACGCTGGACTTGTTTCGAGGAGTCCAGCATTTACTTTCTTCATCTATGTATCCATCTATCTATCTATCTATATATATACATATATATATATAATATATATATATATATATATATATATATATATATATATATACATATATTAGAATAAATAGGCAGTAAGTTCTCTTTTAAACATGTTTGGTTAAAGACCAGCGCAAATTCAGTATCAACTAACTTCTTAGTAGTTTTCTCTATCTTCCGAATAGACTTCTTGTAATCAGAAGGGAGGTCAAAAACGAGGCTGCCGAGATCCATATTGAATTATTAAGAAAATACTATACAATAATACATAATGCGAGCTTTCGGTTGATGCTTTCAACCATCTTCAGGCGAGAAAAGAATCTAATACATAAAAAGAATGCTAACAATTTAAATACAGAAATTTGGTGTATGCAAGGTATTGGGAGAGGTCACAGTTGCTGCCTAGGTTGGCGCACAATGGAGCTACGTGTGGTGGGTCTGTTGTTGATTGGTGAGATTATGTCCGGTGGGATTATGTTCGGTGGGATTATGTCGGCTGCGCTAGGAGGATGTCTGCTGGAACTCCGTAGGAAGGGTCTGTTGTTGATTGGTGATATTATGTCCGGTGGGATTATGTTCGGTGAGATTATGTCGGCTGCGCTGCGAGGATGTCTGCTGGAACTCCCTAGGGAGGATCTGTTGTTTTTGGGAGTTGTGATGCTCGGAGGATGTCTTTGAACAGTCGAGTTCTTATGCAATAGGAGGGCACCGAGTGTGTCAGTCTGTATATTGATGAGTGGAGTCTGTTGTGAAATGTATACTTTCTCAAAAATGTGTAGTTTTCTGTGATTGCTGCAGTGTCTAAGTATTTTCGTGTTATCCACCAAATGTGGCCTTGTGAGGGTTTTGTTGTGAGTTTGTTTCATGTGTTTTTGTATGCTGCCCTCACGAGCATGCATTGTAAGTCTCCTGCTCAACGAAGTCGTAGTGACACCAATGTAAGATACATTATTTAGAAGTTTGCAACCTTCTTCGGGACAGGAAAATTTGTATATCACATTGGTTTGCTTGAGGGGACTGTGGTTCTTAGACAAATTGTTTGTCATAAGGAGGTTGGAGACCTTGGGGTTTTTGTAATAAATAATAATGTCTAATTTGTCTTTAGTGTTGGTGCAAGTAGTGTTTCGTGTGATTATTTCTTTGATGACGCGTTCGTCCGTTTTGTAAGCAGGTGTCATTTGGTTTTTGTAGTAGACTATATGTTTGGTGGGAGGTTGGTTTTGTTCTTGTTGTGTAAAAGTGCGTGTCATGAATATTCTTGTTTCGTTATCTATGACTGTGTTAGAATATCCGTTGTTGGAAAGTATCTGCTTGATGCGAGATAATTCCTGGTGGAATAAGGTCCATGAGGAGCAGTTCCGGAAAGCACGGCGGAGGTAGGCACGTATGACACTCAACTTGTGACCTCTCCCAATACCTTGTATACACCAAATTTCTGTATTTAAATTGTTAGCATTCTTTTTATGTATTAGATTCTTTTCTCGCCTGAAGATGGTTGAAAGCATCAACCGAAAGCTCGCATTATGTATTATTGTATAGTATTTTCTTAATAATTCAATATGGATCTCGGCAGCCTCGTTTTTGACCTCCCTTCTGATTACAAGAAGTCTATTCGGAAGATAGAGAAAACTACTAAGAAGTTAGTTGATACTGAATTTGCGCTGGTCTTTAACCAAACATGTTTAAAAAAATATACATATATATATATGTGTGTGTCTGTTTTGTGTGTGTGTGTGTGTTTTGTGAGTGTGTGTGTGTGTGTGTGTGTGTGTGAGTGTGTGTATGTTGAACCATTGTGACATGTTGAGGAAGGTTTCGATTTGAGCTTCTTCAGAGGAAGCTCAAAGCGAAATCGGTCAGGAATAAATTGCGAACTAGACCCGTGTCATCTTCTGTTTTCCTCTAGTTTGTACTTATATATACATATATGTGTGTGCGTGTATGTGTATGTGTGTTTGTGTGTGTTTTTTTTTGTTTTATTATTATGCATGGGGGTGGATGTCCACTTACCAAATTGTAATATGCGGCCTTGGAGGTGTGTCTATGAGTTATTGTTTATATATCAATTTGCCAATCTTAACTTTAAATTCACTTATGGTGTCCTCCTAGATTACTTCTAACCTCATGATTTATCGCAACTATATGGAAGGCTAAGATTTTTTGTATTCAAGCAAGTTATTTATTTAATTATTTATTAATATATTTTTATTTAGTTCTTGATTTATTATTCTTATCATTACTATTATTTATATATATATGTTATTTATTTATTTATTTATTTGTTTTTATTTGTGCTGCGTCCTCCTGGTATTCTCATTCCGTACAAGTAGATTCTCGTTGTAAAAATTTTCTTCCATTTCTTATTCCATTCCAAAGAGAGCTATTTTATCAAAACTCTATTTGTTCTTGAAATGTGGGCAGTCCTCTTTCTTTTTATCTCTCCTCATGCATCTTCTAAGATAGGTTAAGGACCTTTCTAATTGGTGTCCTTTGAATTCTCATTAATATTTTTTTTCTGTGTGACAACAACACCAATACATGTTCCAATTTTGGGCAAATCATAATCTTATCCATATAATGAAATGTTACGCTTATGTTCATAAACAACAGTTTGTCTCCCCCGTCATTCTGAATTTCATATCCTCTTCTTTCTTCTGTTTTGTGATTAGTTCATCTCCCTTGTAGATTGGTACCACGTTTACCTTTTTCTGATCCCATGGTCGTATCCCTTCTTCCAATGAACACATAATCAGGTGGAGTTTTTTGCCTACCAATTGCTCTCAATATTATTCTAATTCCCTTTTAGAGGTCAAATCTAGTGCTGGGTCTTTCTTAATTGTAAATGTTTTTGATCATTATTCATTTGTTCTCTTCCAATCTTATATTGTTTAATATATCTCAGATAATTTTCTGCTCCCGTTCGAATTCTTCTTCCTTGTTGAATACCGATTGAAAACTTTTATCTATTGATTTAGTCTATTTTTTTCCTCATATACTACACATCAACTTTCCGTTGAAATATTCCTTTTCTGGTTCAACCTACCATTTACAAATTTATAGCACAACGTGGGTTCATCTTTACATTTCACTATATTTGTTTTTGTGTGTGCGCACGCTCGCGTATGCGCGTTAACAAATATCAACGTGACAAGAAATCGATATGTACATTTTTATATCAGAAAAGAAATAATATAATCTTCATTGTCACTAAAAGTAAAGCCACATTGATGAAGAATTACATCATCGTAAGACATGTGACGTCACGACCACGGTAAAGTAGAGTGGAGATTGGTTGTATTCAAGATAATGAGCGCTCAGTCAACGAGGTACGCCCTAAACGTCTTGGGGAAAGTAATCTCGTTAGTCCAGAGCTCCTTCCCTATATAATTACAAGTCTCCTCCTGGAACTCCAGAAACCGAACGACACGAGCATTTGGTACACCGATAGATCAAAGAACAGTTGAATTGAAATCTACATCGGATAACAAAAAAGAAACAAGAAGACTTGTGCCGAAGAACAGAACACTCTCGAAAGTCATTTGGCATCACCCAACGAAGAAACATCGGGAAATTTCTAATCTTAACCTCGACTTCTAGAACCAACGTCCTCACCTTCACAATGTTCCCCTCAATCTTCAATGGAACAGGACCTCGAGCTCTGGCTCGAACCCAAGAATTCAGCTTCGGCTATCCTGACGGAGTCGTTATCAGTGACCTCGTTCCCGACCACATGAAAGAGTATGTCCATCCTCACTGGATGAATTTCCCTCCCGTCAATCCAATGGTTCATTACATATTGGGCGTCGTGTATCTCTTCCTCGGAACAGCGGCTATTTGCGGAAACGGAATTGTTCTCTACGTTTTCCTCAAAACTAAGGTGAGCTGTTGTGTTATCGTACCAAACACATGAGATATGCTATGTACATATACATATGCAACCATGAACGTTATTTGAATTTTCACGTTTTATCCCTGTTTGGGTTACTGCAAGCGCAAAGCCCATTTCCCGATTTACTTTAAACTACCTTATCTTCCCCCCCCAGAATCTTCGGACGCCCGCTAACATGCTAGTCGTTAACCTGTCCTTCAGTGACCTCTGCATGCTGCTCTCACAGTTCCCTTGGTTCGCTTGGAACTGCTTCATGGGAGGTGTGTGGTACTTTAGTCCATTCATGTGCGAGCTCTATGCTTGCCTGGGCGCTATCACAGGACTGTGTAGCCTCTGGAGTCTTGTCTTCATTTCCTACGACAGGTGAGAGTCTGGAAAGACGTACAGATTTTGAAAAAAAAAAATCAAAATTCTTCATTAATGTGCTCAATGCGTTTGTTACGTTATCTACTCGCTTTCAATAAGTAGGTTCTAATTTTTTGTTTTGGTGATCCCTTCCATGTTTAAAACGTTGTAGAGAATTTCTTTTATATGAGAAATTTAACCTCTCTTTATTATAGCTCTGTCCATCCTCTACCTTCTTGTTCATTTGTTTGATCAAAAAACAATAATTTGTACTCTTGAATAAACACAAACACACACAGACACACACACACACACACATCCCGTCTATATTTCAATCATTTCTTCTATTTTCTTGGCGCCAGGTACAATGTTATTGTGCGTGGTATGAATGGTACAAAGTTGACGAGTGGCATGGCCTTTGGCATGATGATGTTCTGCTGGGGCTATGGCATCCTCATGTCCATCTTCCCCTTCATTGGGTGGGGAAAGTACATCCCAGAAGGTAAATATATTGGCATGAATCTCGATTCTTTATTATAAGTAGGACTGAAGAACTACAGTGTGTTCATTTTTTTTTCATTCAGAAGAACATGTCATAGATCACGTCACTTGACATGGAAGTCTCGGTGACGTCAGAAAAGTTAAATAGCCTCATGTGAAATGACGAAGTCTTTTGGTTCAGACTCTTTAGTCGAAAGACTGACCATCAGCTGAAGGAAATAGTTGGATAGGTTAAAGATGGACTGAATTTGATCTCCCCTCGCCCTACAGGAATCCTGGACTCTTGTTCCTTCGACTACCTGACACGTGACTGGAACGTCCGTTCTCACGGTCTGTGCCTCTTCATCTGTTGTTTCTGCATCCCGCTGTTGTGCATCGCCTTCTTCTACGTGTCCATCATCAAGGCCATCTGCGCCCACGAAGCCGCCATGCGCGCACAGGCCAAGAAGATGAACGTTTCCAACCTCAGATCCAGTGGCGAGAGCGATGGCGATTCAGCCGAAGTCCGGATTGCCAAGGTGGCTGTAACCAACGTCTCCCTGTGGTTGATCTGTTGGACGCCCTACGCAGCCATTGTTGTCCAGGTGAGGAACGGGAGTGCTCCATCTCCTGTTGCATTGTAGACCTCCACCAGAAACTATACTTTCTCAATTCACTAAGGCTTGAGGTTCCCCTGAGAAATGCTGTGATATTCTGAAGACACTTGTCTATATATCGTGTTACCTTAGTCGTTTCCTTATTTTCTGTGGTATGAATATTGACTGTAAATTAACCAGGAAATAACTCCTTCGTAGTTATTTTTTTTTTTTTTTTCACATGGCCAATTTACCTTATCTTTACTTTCTGAGACACTTACTTTGAACCGCCAAGGAAACCATTGAAACTAATTTCTGATCAAATTGATTTGGTTTTAACCTACAGGGAATGTTCTTCGATCAAGCATCGATCACTCCGTTGGTGTCGATGCTCCCAGCCCTGCTGGCAAAGACCGCGTCTTGTTACAACCCCATGATCTATGCTATCAGCCACCCCCGCTACCGGCTGGCGCTGCAGAAGGAGCTTCCATGGCTCTGCATCCATGAGGAGGCACCCTCCAGCAAAGCCTCGAACGACAGCCAGTCGACAGTCACAAAGGACGAAAAGGAATAATCTGAACTTCATCCATCCACGACACGCTCATGACCATGTGATACGAACCTTTCTAGTCAGACATTCGCTCCATGTAATCTTAGATACCTTATGCATGAAAAATACATAAAAATAAATGAGGGTTTAATTTCTTATTGTCAAGTATTATTTCGTGCCCGGTTTAAAATATATATAAGAGACATTTCTTTTTGCAATCGTGACTTGCTTGTTACTAAAGATGGGTTCTGTGTACGCCGAAAGAAGTCAGGGTGGTCGACGCAATTACCTTCCTTACGCACATCCCCAAGGGGCTGGTACTTGATCTCCGGACTGGTCCCTAGACAGTACTCGACCATACAATGATTCAGTTGGATCCTCTACACACATACATGCATGCATATACATGCATATATATATACATACATACATATATGCATATATCTAATGCATACAAACATAAATACATACGTACATATAGACGTACATATATACATACATATTTACTCGAAGACACGTACAAATGTATGAATACATACGTACATACATACATAAATACATGCATACATACATACATAACATACATACACACACAACTACGCGCACATACATGCAGATACACATACACATATACATGCACACGAACATATACATACACAATACATACATATCTATATACATATATACATACGTACATACATACACTCACACATATGTAACGAGGGTTTGTTACATATAGGGGTAGCGCGGCGATGTAAAGTCTCGGTGGACTTTGGCGGCTTACTGGCAGGAACTTGCTATTTACAGCTTCGGGGAATGTCTCCCATGGATAAGGGAGAGTTCTCCCCAGTCTCCTCTCCTAGGTTCCTGACCTAGGCTACCTATCTATGGCGAGCGCAGCCGCCATTTATAAAATGGAAAAGCGCCTAGATAAGCATGTTTGGTGTAGTTGTATCCTGGGGAACGTGTTTGTATTATAATATACACTGTACTTGTTTTAGTTGCATAGTAATGGGTTTAGTATTATTATTTGTGGTTGTGTTTATTTATGGCGTATATATTGAAGTTACGATAATGTAGTTGGATCTGTCTGGTGACATTAGGTACTTCCTTCTTGGGTGACGACGCGACGGCGTCATGTTGTTGTGATACGTTAGCATTCCTTGAGTCATGTGTTTTGTGATTGAGGGAATGCGAGGTCAGTGAAGTTGAAGGTCTTGCTAAAGACGAGTACCATCTCGCATGTGTGTGGATTACGTGTACGGCCTGTGACATGGTTAGTAATGATTATACTTTTTACTTATATATTTATTTATAATTATCAATTTTTTCGCATCCGACCTAATTATGGACCAAAAGGTCTCCTGCCGGCATGATCCGCCTTTGTAATCCTTTCTAATGTTTACACATAGACATGCATCCATACAGACCTACATACACAGATACATAATGCATATATACACGCATGAATAAACACATGTATACATACACCATCAATGTACATAAAGATATAAAATATACGTGACTATACAGCCATTAGTACATATGCTTTGATATATTCATTTATATCATATATATATATATATATTCTGGTTGAAATCAACTGCACTAGTTGCTTTAACAATCTTCAAGACTGTATTCTTTAATCTGGAGAATACTTTCCTATTAGCAACTGAGAGGGACAGGAAGTAGTCATTCATGACTCTCAAAAGAAAATACACAGTGTATGCCAACTGATATATTTTTGCATAGTAATAGTATTGAACAACTATTGACTCCACCGAAACTATAGTTTTTCGCCTCGTCGTGAGGCGTCTTCAGGGTGAGGACTGCTTTGTAGGATGCTCTGCTATATTGAAGGTCTTCCAACGAATAATGACCGCTGGTTGGATGGGCGGGCTTATAAGGCTCAGCCTGCCTAGCTCAGACGGAATACTGGCCTCTCATTGGCTGAGAGGTGCAGTATGGGATTTTGTCCGGGAGCCAAGGGAGTGGGATTTTGTCTGGGAGCCAAGGGGGTGGGATTTTGTCTGGAAGCCAGTGTAGAGGGGTGCCAGTGTAGAGAGGTGCCTCCTCTTCCTAGATGTGGACATCTCTAAACAAGAACAGGGCTTCAAGACTAAGGTTTACACTAAAGCCACCAACGTGGGCCGCTGCCTCAATGCCAAGGGAGAATGCCCTGTTTCATACAAGATATCCGTGATATCTTCCTATGTGAAGAGGGCCCTTACCCACTGTAGTAGCTGGACTGAGATTCACAGAGAACTCGACCGTATCCGCCAGCTCCTCACCAATAACGGCTATGCAGACCATCTCATCGAGAAAGTCATACAGAAAAAACTGGACCAGTTTGCAGACTCGACCCAGTTGCCCACCCCTCCCAAGGAGAAAATCACCGTTTACCACCATAATTCTTTTCATGATCGGTACCGCGAGGAGTGTGATGCCCTTAGGAATATCATCAAGAGAGGAGTCACCCCAACCAACAGAAATGCCATCATAGACTTGAGAATTCTCTGCAAACCTAACCTCATTAGTTCCCTGATTATGAGGAATAGCACGGCGCCCAGGGCCCCGAGTGAGGCTACCACCAATGTTGTATACAAATTTTCATGTCAGGAGGGCCGCTGCGACGGCTCCAGCACATACATTGGCAGGACCTCCTCTACACTGCGGCGTCGCCTACAATCCCATAGAAACCAGGGATCAATTTTCCAGCATTTCACTGAAACACACAACATGAAGCCTCCTCTACAGAAGCTGCTAGACCAAACGGACATTCTTCACAAGGAGTCTGCCTTCAGGAAGCTGCAGATTGCAGAAGCAGTATCCATTACTTGCCAGCGCCCTACCATCAACATACAGCAAGCTGCCGATTTTATTCTCCCTTCCGCGCGCCCTGTAAAGAATAACCCCCTCCAGGAACAACAAGCCCTTAGACAGCAGCAGCCCCGCGAACAAATGAAACATGTCCAGCTAGTTTATCAGCGCCTAGGACCAGTAACCAGAGCAGCAGCAAATCAGGCCAGAGCTTCTAGACAAAATACCACCCCTTTGGCCCCCGAACAAAATCCCACCCTCTTAGCTCCCAGACAAAATCCCACCCTCTTGACTCCCAGACAAAATCCCACCCTCTTGAACCCCAGACAAAATAACACCCTCTTGGCTCCTAGACAAAATCCCACCCCCTTGGCTTCCAGACAAAATCCCACCCCCTTGGCTTCCAGACAAAATCCCACCCCCTTGGCTCCCAGACAAAATCCCACTCCCTTGGCTCCCGGACAAAATCCCATACTGCACCTCTCAGCCAATGAGAGGCCAGTATTCCGTCTGAGCTAGGCAGGCTGAGCCTTATAAGCCCGCCCATCCAACTAGCGGTCATTATTCGTTGGAAGACCTTCAATATAGCAGAGCATCCTACAAAGCAGTCCTCACCCTGAAGACGCCTCACGACGAGGCGAAAAACTATAGTTTCGGTGGAGTCAATAGTTGTTCAATACTATTACTATGCAAAAATATATCAGTTGGCATACACTGTGTATTTTCTTTTGAGAGTCATGAATGACTACTTCCAGTCCCTCTCAGTTGCTAATAGGAAAGTATTCTCCAGATTAAAGAATACAGTCTTGAAGATTGTTAAAGCAACTAGTGCAGTTGATTTCAACCAGAATTGTCTTAGAGAAAACCTGTGCCCCAGAAATATATATATATATACATATATATACATACATATATATATATATATATATATATATATATTTATATAAATATATATAAAGTATATATGTATATATAGATATGTATATATATATATATATATATATATATATATATATTTACATGTATATGTGTATATATATACATATATATGTATATCGGTATATGTAAATATATGTATACCTATGTACACACACACACATACGCACACACACACACACACACACACACACACACATATATATATATATATATATATATATATATATATATATATATATATATATATATATATATGAGAGTAATTCGCTAATAGCAGCGACATCAAACCGATAATTTTTGTGACAGTTGCATGCAGGATTCGAACCCGCTGTACTCGGCCATCCGTAAATTACCTTCCCAGTGCCCTAACCACTAGACCACAGAGGCTATAAAATCCTTGAAACCTGGAACCGAACTGATTCCCGAGGGAAGGAAGATCACTTATTACGGCGATCCGAAATTCCTGTTTTACTCAAGGACCAGCCCACCAGTGGTATGGGGTAAGGACCGGGTCGAACCCCTTTCACGCTTATCGCCATTGTAACTATGAGAGTAATTCGCTAATAGCAGCGACATCAAACCGATAATTTTTGTGACAGTTGCATGCAGGATTCGAACCCGCTGTACTCGGCCATCCGTAAATTACCTTCCCAGTGCCCTAACCACTAGACCACAGAGGCTATAAAATCCCTGAAACCTGGAACCGAACTGATTCCCGAGGGAAGGAAGATCACTTATTACGGCGATCCGAAATTCCTGTTTTACTCAAGGACCAGCCCACCAGTGGTATGGGGTAAGGACCGGGTCGAACCCCTTTCGCGCTTATCGCCATTGTAACTATGAGAGTAATTCGCTGATAGCCGCGTCATCAAACCGATAATGTTTGTGACAGTTGCATGCAGGATTCGAACCCGCTGTACTCGGCCATCCGTAAATTACCTTCCCAGTGCCCTAACCACTAGACCACAGAGGCTATAAAATCCTTGAAACCTGGAACCGAACTGATTCCCGAGGGAAGGAAGATCACTTATTACGGCGATCCGAAATTCTTGTTTTACTCAAGGACCAGCCCACCAGTGGTATGGGGTAAGGACCGGGTCGAACCCCTTTCACGCTTATCGCCATTGTAACTATGAGAGTAATTCGCTAATAGCAGCGACATCAAACCGATAATTTTTGTGACAGTTGCATGCAGGATTCGAACCCGCTGTACTCGGCCATCCGTAAATTACCTTCCCAGTGCCCTAACCACTAGACCACAGAGGCTATAAAATCCTTGAAACCTGGAACCGAACTGATTCCCGAGGGAAGGAAGATCACTTATTACGGCGATCCGAAATTCTTGTTTTACTCAAGGACCAGCTCACCAGTGGTATGGGGTAAGGACCGGGTCGAACCCCTTTCACGCTTATCGCCATTGTAACTATTAGAGTAATTCGCTAATAGCAGCGACATCAAACCGATAATTTTTGTGACAGTTGCATGCAGGATTCGAACCCGCTGTACTCGGCCATCCGTAAATTACCTTCCCAGTGCCCTAACCACTAGACCACAGAGGCTATAAAATCCTTGAAACCTGGAACCGAACTGATTCCCGAGGGAAGGAAGATCACTTATTACGGCGATCCGAAATTCCTGTTTTACTCAAGGACCAGCCCACCAGTGGTATGGGCTAAGGACCGGGTCGAACCCCTTTCGCGCTTATCGCCATTGTAACTATGAGAGTAATTCGCTAATAGCAGCGACATCAAACCGATAATTTTTGTGACAGTTGCATGCAGGATTCGAACCCGCTGTACTCGGCCATCCGTAAATTACCTTCCCAGTGCCCTAACCACTAGACCACAGAGGCTATAAAATCCTTGAAACCTGGAACCGAACTGATTCCCGAGGGAAGGAAGATCACTTATTACGGCGATCCGAAATTCCTGTTTTACTCAAGGACCAGCCCACCAGTGGTATGGGGTAAGGACCGGGTCAAACCCCTTTCACGCTTATCGCCATTGTAACTATGAGAGTAATTCGCTAATAGCAGCGACATCAAACCGATAATTTTTGTGACAGTTGCATGCAGGATTCGAACCCGCTGTACTCGGCCATCCGTAAATTACCTTCCCAGTGCCCTAACCACTAGACCACGGAGGCTATAAAATCCTTGAAACCTGGAACCGAACTGATTCCCGAGGGAAGGAAGATCACTTAATACGGCGATCCGAAATTCCTGTTTTACTCAAGGACCAGCCCACCAGTGGTATGGGGAATCAGTTCGGTTCCAGGTTTCAAGGATTTTATAGCCTCTGTGGTCTAGTGGTTAGGGCACTGGGAAGGTAATTTACGGATGGCCGAGTACAGCGGGTTCGAATCCTGCATGCAACTGTCACAAAAATTATCGGTTTGATGTCGCTGCTATTAGCGAATTACTCTCATAGTTACAATGGCGATAAGCGCGAAAGGGGTTCGACCCGGTCCTTAGCCCATACCACTGGTGGGCTGGTCCTTGAGTAAAACAGGAATTTCGGATCGCCGTAATAAGTGATCTTCCTTCCCTCGGGAATCAGTTCGGTTCCAGGTTTCAAGGATTTTATAGCCTCTGTGGTCTAGTGGTTAGGGCACTGGGAAGGTAATTTACGGATGGCCGAGTACAGCGGGTTCGAATCCTGCATGCAACTGTCACAAACATTATCGGTTTGATGTCGCTGCTATTAGCGAATTACTCTCATAGTTACAATGGCGATAAGCGTGAAAGGGGTTCGACCCGGTCCTTACCCCATACCACTGCTGGGCTGGTCCTTGAGTAAAACAGGAATTTCGGATCGCCGTAATAAGTGATCTTCCTTCCCTCGGGAATCAGTTCGGTTCCAGGTTTCAAGGATTTTATAGCCTCTGTGGTCTAGTGGTTAGGGCACTGGGAAGGTAATTTACGGATGGCCGAGTACAGCGGGTTCGAATCCTGCATGCAACTGTCACAAAAATTGTCGATATATATATATATATATATATATATGTATATATATGTATATATATATATATATATTTATATATTATATATATATATATTTATATATATACATATATATATATATATAACTACAAAGTAATGTCGTAACACATTCGTAAATTTCAACAAGAACCCAATGTGTTGGCAATGAAGAAATGAAATAGATGACATCCATATATTTCGATCACGGACTGTGATCCTCTTCAGTGGAGTACAGAGTAGTGGAGCAAAAGGCATGCTTTATTTACAGAGAAAGAAGAAAGAACATGGATAGGACTTAGGTAACGTCTAATGCTTTGCGAGGCAAGTCACCCGCCTTCACCAAAGATGGTAATAATTTGTTGACTGCATTACTACCAGGGCAGTCAACAAATTATTACCATCTTTGGTGAAGGTGGGTGACTTGCCCCGCAAAGCATTAGACGCTATCTGAGTGCTATCCATGTTCCTTCTTCTTTCTCTGTAAATAAGACATGCCTTTTGCTCCCCTACTCTGTGTTCCACTGAAGAGGATCACAGTCCGTGATCGAAATATATGGATATCATCTATTTCATTTCTTTTCATCCAACACAGTGGGTTCTTGTTGAATGTATATATATATATATATAATATATATATATATATATATATATATATATATATATATATATGTATATATATATATGTATATATATATATATGTATATAAATATTTATATATATATATATATTGTGTGTGTGTGTGTGTGTGTGTACAGGTAAGTATATTATATATATATATATATATATATATATATAATCTTTGTTGAAGTCTACAGCAGTAGTAGCATTGTTCAACTTGTAAGAAGTACTCTCGATATTTCGAATGAGAGAGCGGAGGTTGGAGGTCAGGGTATTGATAGAATCTACAAGGTATATGGTGTTTACTCTAGACGTCTGTTGACCCAATCAGAGGTAATCTTCAGGAGTTACAATATACACTGTGAAAACAGGAATGACATACGAGGTGTGGCCTGTATTCAAAATGGCCTCCTTCCAAAATATATATATGATATACGTACACACACATTAAGGTCACAGCATTACTCATAGTTCGATCATGTACGAGTTCTGAGCTCTTTTCCGGGAGGGTAATAGGTGATCCAATGGAGGGTAATACGTTTTCCATGACCATGGTGAATCACACACACACACACGCACACACACACACACACACACACACACACACACACACACACACACACACACACACACACACACACACACACACACACACACACACACACACACACACACACAGCAGTCGTGGCAGTGTGATTTTTCAGTTGGCTTGATATCTGGGAGTGAGGGCCAGAGGAACAAAGCATGGAGCTCTGTCTAGGAGCGGGTGTGTGGTTTAGGTGTGGTGGTGTTGTATGGGTGAGTGGAGTAGGTTATTGCATATCCTTGAATTGTATATTGCGTTGACTTATCTATTTACCTATTTACTTATCTATTCATTTATCCATTATCTAGTACTGTTTGTTTATTTTTTCATCCATTCATTACCCCTTTATTCATCAACTTATTCATCTTTTAGTTTATTCACTTATTTTCTATCTATAGATTTTTTATCCTTTTTTGTTTATGCGTGCAGCTGAGTCATCTTTACAAGAGCTTTGTTAATGGTTCTTAACTAACTTAAGTAGCTGCCTAAGTAAGTTTATTTTCTTACTTTGACGGTAAGGCTTCTGTTGTGTGGTGTTCTACCAATTTTGTCCTTTTGCACCTACCTGTCATTTTTTATATTTAATATTTGTATTACTTGTAGAATATCTACCAGTTTTATTAATTATTGGGTGCCACGCTCTGAGTGCATAGTTAAGTGTAGATCTTATGAATTGTTTGTGTACAGTGATTACAGTTTCCCGCTTATCTTCATATCCTGTACTTGCTACTATTCTTAGTTAAGGTTCTTGTTCGTCTTCTCTGTCAAGTTTTTTAATAGACTTATGTACTTGTATATTTTTTTCTTGTTTTTCGTGATCGTCATTTTCGTTTATGCCGATAGGTGGCCCTACCACTGCCACGGCTTTGGGAAGAACTCATTACAAAAATAAATGGATAAATGAAAATAGAAAATAAGGACCTTCGAATCTCACATCATCACAACTGTGATGAGACGATTGCTTTCAAATTCCAATGAAATACTTAAGTGTTATTTTTACAGAAATATTGAATGAATTTGTTGTTTAATAATACATTTATATGGATATATATATATGTATATATATATATATATATAGTAGTCCTTGATATGTATATATACGAGTATATATATATATATATATATATATATATATATATATATATATATGTATGTATATATATATATATATATATATATATATATATATATATGTATGTATATATATATGTATGTATATAGTAGTCCTTGATATGTATATATACGAGTATATATATATATATGTGTGTGTGTGTGTGTATGTCTCTATTATCAATTATTGTTATTATTATTATTATTATTATTATCATTATTATTATTATTGTTTTTATTATTGTTATTTATTATTGTTATCATCATTATTAGCATTATTATCATTATTATTATTATTATTATTATTATTATTATAACAACAACAGCAACAATGACAATAATTATAATAATGATAATAATAATAATAATAATAGTAATGATGATAATGATAGTAATAACAATAATAACATTAATAACAACAACAATAATAATAATAATAATAATAGTAATAATAATAGTAATAATACTAATAATAGTAATAATACTATTAATGATAATAATAATGATGATGATGATGATAAAGGGTTAATTGAAAACATGTCAGTCGAAGGCTGAAAATACACATATTAAGGTAAGAGGGATTAACATAGATGGAACATAATAAATGATTACCTGTACATATGATGCTGAAGTGATTGTGCACTATACATACATATACATATATATATATATATATATATATATATATATATATATATATATATATATATATGTATGCATGTATGCATGTACATATAACATGAACATATAAAACATGATAAATGCAAATGTGTGTGTGCGCGCGCGTGTGTGTGTTTTTTACCTAGTTTTATTTACCTAGTTGTATTTTACAGGAAGGGGAGCTATGCTTGTGGTGATCTGTTTTTGTATCTTGCAAGATCAAATTTGTTCTCAAGTTCTTGTATTGTGTTTGCACACACTATTTTTTTCATTCATTTTGTTCTAGATATCTATCACTCTGTGTGGGAAGCTGCTCTTTTTCAGGTCTCTTGTATAGTTGTCCTTTTATGAGTTTTATTGCATGTCCTCTTGTTATTCCTCTGTCCCACTTTGATAAGTCCCCTCTATCAAGGTGTTCTTTCCCTTTCATAATTCTGTAGATGGTTAGTAGGTCCTCTCTTTCTCTTTGTTCCAAGGTCGGCAATTCCAGTTTGGCCAGTCTTTGTTCATATGTCAGGTTTGAAAGTGTTGGGGTCATCTTTGTCGTTGCTCTATGTATTCTTTCTAATTTTCTTATATTGTTTTTTGTACCGTGTGACCACATCAGCGTTGCATATTCCAGTTTTGGCCTTATCAGTGTTTTTGATATTTTCTCAACAAATTGTATGTTTCTCCGACTATTTTATTCATATGTTTATCTGACCACATGTCTTTGGTGATGATTACTCCTAGAGGTGTGTGTGTGTGTGTGTGTGTGTGTGTGTGTGTGTGTGTGTGTGTGTGTGTGTGTGTGTGTGTGTGTGTGTGTTTGTGCTTACGTGTGTATAAACCAACCTCTATTCACACACAAAAAAAAAATCGAGTACAAAATGTCCCTCTCCTTCCTTCCGCCCGACCTTCCGAAGTCTCTTCGATCTCGCTCTGGAAGACCCAAATTTCACTCAAAGTGTCCCTGATGTCCTCCTTCTGGTCCCCATAACTTGCGATGGAAGACCATTTGGTCCACGCCTCCTGGACTTGATGCCATCAACCTCAGTGTCCATAAGCCATCCGCCAGTACCACCTGAGGCATTCTTCCCTTTACCATCTGACCCTTAGGAACCTCATATTTGTCTCTTTCACCATCTACCTCCAATACGCTGAATCAACTCTTCCACTCCACCAGCTGTCTTGACTCCTATTAACCATCTACCCCGTACCCTTTTTGACCCCCTGAACCATCTGTTTATCCCTTCCTTCACCCACCTGCCTTCTTCTGTTACCTCTTACTTTCATTTGACCCATCTCTCACCCACGTTATGACACGAACCCACCTTGAACCACCTGTCCAAACCTTCGACCACCTGCCATCACTTCATCCATCACTTGGTGCAGACAGATACGAACCAGCTACATAGACCCTTCTCCCTCTCCTCTTCCTCCTCCTCCTCCCCCTCTTCCTCTACCCAACCTTCTGACCCACTTAAACTGAAAATCAACCTTACTCGGGCCCTTCACCCCTGATGTGCCTGGTAGTCCTCAACCTATCATTTAGAATGCAGTCAGGCAATTCCATTCAGCTACGAGGTAATCTGTGAACTTGGTCCAGGCAGAAATCGAACAATTTTATTCAGCTGTTGACCGCTCCCCTGACTAAGGAGACAAAGAACCTACGTCTCTCTTTCTCTCTTTCTCTCTTCAATTCACATTCCTCTCCCCCTCCCCTCGCTTCCCCACCTCGTCTACTCATCTACCTCTACTCCCCTCCCTTCCAGTCCTCTTCTCTCCCCTCCCTTCCACTCCACTCCCCTTCCCTGCTCATCCACTTATTCTCCCCAACCCCCCTTCCACTCCACTTTTCTTCCTTATCTTCCCTTCCCTGTTCATTCATCTTCCCTTCCCCTCTCTTCCCTTTCCTTCCATTTTCCTTTCACTTCACTCTTCTTGACTCTCTTTGCCTTCCCCTCCCTTCCTCTCCACCTCATTCCACTCTCCTTCCCTTTCCTTCCACTTCTTGCCGCGCCTCCCAACCCCTCCTCTTTCCCTCCACTTCTTGCCGCGCCTCCCAACCCCTCCTCTTTCCCCCCTTCCCCTTCAAACTCCCTTTCCCCCCCTCCTCTCCCCCCCCTTCCCCATCAAACTCCCTTTCCCCCCTCCTCTCCCCCCCTTCCCCTTCAAACTCCCTTTCCCACCCCTCCTCTCCCCCCTCCACTTCCCCTCTCCCTTCCGCATCTCTTCCTCAGACAGGAAGCTCGACTTCCACCTCGCTCGGTCTGTCCTCTCCCCTCTTTTCCCCTCATCCTCTTGACCCTTTCCCATTCCTCCTCCTCCACCTCCACCTCCTCCTCCTCTTCCTCTTCCTCCTCCTCCTCCTCCCCCTTCCACCTCCCCCTCGCCTTCACTACCTCATCCAGACCTGTTCTTTTGTCACGTTCTCCCTCTATATCATTCTCTCTATATATACTAGCTCATCCTCTTCCTCCTCTTCGTCTTCTTCCTCCTTCTCTCTTCCTCTTTCTCTCCCAATTCCTCCGCCTCTTCTTCTTCCTCCTGCTCTTCCTCTCTCTTCTCCTTTCCCAATCCTCTTCCTCCTCTCCCTCTTCCTCCTCCTCTCCCACTTCCTCCTCCTCTCCCACTCCCTATTCCTCTTCCTTCTTCCCTCCCAATTCCTCTTCTTCTTCCTCCTGCTCTTCCTCTCTCTTTTCCTTTCCCAAATCCTCCTCCTTCTCTCCCTCTTCCTCCTCCTCTTTCAATTCCTCCTCCTCTTCCTCCTCCTCTCACACCTCCTACTACTCTTCCTCCTCCTTTCCCACTTCCTTCTCCTC
>NW_027467710.1:1198755-1216255 GCF_046742065.1 Oratosquilla oratoria | reverse complement strand
TCCACCATCGTCCTCCCCCAGGAATTTATGCCAGGTACACGGACGACATCTTTATCACTATCATTTCAAACAAAGACGTCACCAGCCTGATTTCTACCTCTCTTGACAACTCCTGTTTGGTTTTCACACACGAGTGAAGTGTGGGGGGACATCTTCCTTTCCTCGACCTAGATATCAGCAAAGAGGTTAAAGGGTTTCAACACCACAGTCTACACCAAAGATACCAATGTAGGCCGTTGCCTAAATCCTCGTGGTGAATGCCCTGCAGCTTATAAAAAATCAGTAGATGGAGCATACGTCAACAGAGCTCTGACCCATTGTAGTAGCCCGATGTAGACCCGCAGGGAACTCAAACGTATCGGACAACTCCTGACCAACAGATGATTGAAAGTGTTATCAAGTAGAAAGTTGGTCAACTTGCCACACCAGCCCACGATCCAAACCAGGTCAACAATGAAATCGCCCTATACCACCAAAATCACCTCCGCAGCCATTACAAGGAAGAGTGTGATGTCATTAAAGGCATCATGAAAATGAAAAGAGGTGGTCTTCCCCACTAACGCAGAAACTGCAATTAACGTAAGAGTTTTCTGCAAGCCAAACATGACCACGTCCCTAATTATGAACAACAACACAACACTACAGATCTCTAAGGAAGCCTCTATCAGTTTAGTTTATAAGTTCACATGAGGAAAGACTGCTGTGACGGCTCTTTTTCCTATATTGGCAGAACCTCCATCACACTAAGAAGACGTCACCAATACCACCGAAACTAAGTCTTTATCTTCCAGCACGATATGAAGCCACCACTGAGCACATTAGTACACAACGCTATTATATTCCACAAAGAAATTTTAAAAGACTGTACATTGTTGAAGCTGTAGTTATTACATCTCAGTGGCCCTCCATCAATGTACAACAAGCTGCAGATTTCATCCTCCCTTCAGCCCGACCCCAGGAACACCATGCCCGACAACGCCTTCAAGAACGAGATGCTTCAGAACCCACACTAGAACGTAACGCTTGTCATGGCCCTCAGCAACACAACCCCCAGACCACAGGACCTAGAACCAGAAGTCGATCTAGAGCATTGGTCCTTAACCTCGGGTCCGTGACCACCTTGGGGGTCCACAGAGCTTCACAAAGGAGGCCATAAGTCGGAAAGTAATTATAGTTAGTGGATGCACAACGATTGAATTTAGTGATGAAGTGGTCTAGAGTAGGCTAGGGAACAGAAGTACATAAATGTGGGATACACGAGGAAACGTGTTGAGAATTACTGATCTAGAGCTTAGTTCCTTTATCCTCGCCTTCCCCTAGGGACCTCACCCACAGAGTTCATTTGACCTCTCCTGCTCCCTCCAGTGACCTCACCCAGATTTCCTTCGACCTCTCCTACTTCCTCCAGTGACCTCCGCCCGATCATTTACGACGACCTCTCCCACATCCCTAAATGACCCCGCTTTTTAAGGAGCGACAGTCAGCCTTCAAACATTATCCTTCGCCCGATCTTCATTGACAACAAACTTTCTAGACAGCCATCCAAGTTATATTGCCTTTCACCCTGAAGAAGCTTCTGTGAGAGGCGAAAAAAAAATCGGTCTTCATGTCAATATTTTTTGTACTGTTACATTGTCTTGTTATAACCATTGGCATTCAGCAGCGCCTACTACTACTCCTCCTTATCCATGATATTACTCTATGACAACAAAAAGTTATTCTTCAAAATCAAGAACTTGAATTTTAAAATAGCAAAAGCTATTAACGCATTTCACCTCAATCAGAATATATATATATATATATATATATATATATATATATATATATATATATATATATATATATATATATATCTAAGTCTCAATAAAAATATTCTTCTAAAAATCGCTGTGGACGTCGGGGACAGGTGGTATTTCGGTGACACTTTGTCCTAAAAATATTCTTTGCAAATTCCTGGGTGAGTTTCAACTAGCTGATTGGCTGAGAGAGTGATGACGTCACGGCAACGGAGACAACTGATTGGCCGAGAGCGGTGACGTCACCGCAACGGAGACGGCTGATTGGCTGAGAGCGGGACGAAAAATAAAATTCTCCAAAATGTTTCAATGTCACGACGTCCCTAACCGAGTTGAACGGGGATCCGGCAAAAAGGTTACAATGATGGACCCTGTGACACGGGCCATCCCTGTAAGGGTATAAATCGCATAAACGCGGTCGCGGGACTCGAGCGGATCTTTAGGACTCAAGCGGATCTAGAGGACTCGAGCGGATCTTTGGGACTCGAGCGGATCTAGAGGGCTCGAGCGGATCTTTGGGACTCGAGCGGATCTAGAGGACTCGAGCGGATCTTTGGGACTCGAGCGGATCTTGAGGACTCGAGCGGATCTTTGGGACTCGAGCGGATCTTGAGGACTCGAGCGGATCTACGGGACCCCATCAAAATACTCTTCTAAAAAACGAAAATGACGAAAATAAAGGAGGTGAATATTTACAGTTGTTTATTTTATAGCCTTTGTTTGAAGGTGGGGCGTAGCACCCCGCGAGTATAATCATGTATATCATTATGTACATTGATGGTGTATGCATACATGTGTGTACATATCCATGTATATACTATATAGGTATTATGTATGTATCTGTATATGTATGTTTGTATGCATGTATGTATATGTACGTATTATATATATCCATACGTATGCTTATATGTATATGAAAATATGTATATGTATATATTGTGTATGTGTATATGGATATCTATGTATGTATGTGTATGTTTATCTGCATGTATGTATGTATGTATTTGTACGTGTGTATGTGTAAATATGTATGTATACATTTACGTATAAATGTATGTACTTATGTTTGTATGTATTATGTATATGCATATATTTATATATGTATGTATATGCATGGATGTATGTACAGGAGCCAATTGAATCATTGTATGGCCGAGTACTGTCTAGGGACCAGTCCGCAGATCAAGTGCCAGCCCCTTGGGGATGTGCGTAAGGAAGGTGATTGCGTCGACCACCCTGAACCCTTACGGCGTACACAGAACCCATCTTTAGAAAAAATCAAGTCACGATTGCAAAAAGAAAAGTATCTAATAAATATTTCAATGCGGGTACGAAATAATACTTGCCAATAAGAAATTAAACCTTCATTTATTTCTATGTATTTTTCATGCATAAGGTACCTAAGATTACATGGAGCGAATGTCTGAATAGATAGGTTCGTATCACATTGTCATGAGCGTGTCGTGGATGGATGAAGTTCAGATTATTCCTTCTCGTCCTTTGTGACTGTCGACTGGCTGTCGTTCGAGGCTTTGGTGGAGGGCGCCTCCTCATGGATGCAGAGCCACGGAAGCTCCTTCTGCAGCGCCAGCCGGTAGCGGGGGTGACTGATAGCATAGATCATGGGGTTGTAACAAGACGCGGTTTTTGCCAGCAGGGCTGGGAGCATCGACACCAACGGAGTGATCGATGCTTGATCAAAGAACATTCCCTGTAGGTTAAAACAAAACAAAATTGATCAGAAATTAGTTTCGATGGTTTCCTTGGCGGTTCGAAGTAAGTGCCTCAGAAAGTAAATGTAAGGTAGGTTGGTTATATAAAAGAAATAACTGAGATGGAGTTATTTCCTGGTTACTTTACAGTTACTAGTAATACCAAAGGAAATAAGGAAACGACTAAGGCAACACTATATATAATAGACAAGTGTCTTCAGAATATCACAGCATTTCTCAGGGGA
Organism: Oratosquilla oratoria; assembly: GCF_046742065.1. Lineage (NCBI taxonomy): Eukaryota > Metazoa > Arthropoda > Malacostraca > Stomatopoda > Squillidae > Oratosquilla > Oratosquilla oratoria. The sequence continues at coordinate 1,212,502 of NW_027467710.1, read as the reverse complement.
ACCTCAAGCCTTAGTGAATTGAGAAAGTATAGTTTCTGGTGGAGGTCTACAATGCAACAGGAGATGGAGCACTCCCGTTCCTCACCTGGACAACAATGGCTGCGTAGGGCGTCCAACAGATCAACCACAGGGAGACGTTGGTTACAGCCACCTTGGCAATCCGGACTTCGGCTGAATCGCCATCGCTCTCGCCACTGGATCTGAGGTTGGAAACGTTCATCTTCTTGGCCTGTGCGCGCATGGCGGCTTCGTGGGCGCAGATGGCCTTGATGATGGACACGTAGAAGAAGGCGATGCACAAGAGCGGGATGCAGAAACAACAGATGAAGAGGCACAGACCGTGAGAACGGATGTTCCAGTCACGTGTGAGGTAGTCGAAGGAACAAGAGTCCAGGATTCCTGTAGGGCGAGAGGAGATCAAATTCGGTCCATCCATAACCTATCCAACTATTTCGTTCAGCTGATGTCATAGATGTCATAGATCACGTCACCGAGACTTCCATGTCAAGTGACGTGATCTATGACATGTTCCTCTGAATGAAAAAAAAAAACTAACCCCCTTGTAATTGTTCAGTCCTACTTATAATAAGAAAACGAGATTCATGGCAATATATTTACCTTCTGGGATGTACTTTCCCCACCCAATGAAGGGGAAGATGGACATGAGGATGCCATAGCCCCAGCAGAACATCATCATGCCAAAGGCCATGCCACCCGTCAACTTTGTACCTGTCATACCACGCACAATAACATTGTACCTGGTGCCAAGAAAACAGAAGAAATGAATAAAATATAGACGGGATGTGTGTGTGTATGTGTGTGTGTGTGCGTGTCTGTGTGTGTTTGTGTTTATTCGAGAGTACAAATCATTGTTTTTGATAAAAAAAAAAAACTGAAGAAGGTATAGGATGGACAGATAGCTATAATCGAGGTTAAATTTCTCATATAAAAGAAATTCTCTACAACGTTTTAAACATGGAAGGGATCACCAAAACAATCAATAAGAAAAAGAGTAGATAACGTAACGACCGCATTGACCACATTAATGAAGAATTTTTTTTTTTTCAAAGTCTGTACGTCTTTCCAGACTCTCACCTGTCATAGGAAATGAAGACAAGACTCCAGAGGCTACACAGTCCTGTGATAGCGCCCAAGCAAGCATAGAGCTCGCACATGAATGGACTAAAGTACCAAACTCCTCCCATGAAGCAGTTCCAAGTGAACCAAGGGAACTGTGAGAGCAGCATGCAGAGGTCACTGAAGGACAGGTTAACGACTAGCATGTTAGCGGGCGTCCGAAGATTCTGGGGGGAAGATAAGGTAGTTTAAAGTAAATCGGGAAATGGGCTTTGTACTTGCAATAACCCAAACAGTGATAAAACGTGAAAATTCAAATAACATTCATGGGTGGATATATACATAGCATATCTCATGTGTTTGGTGCGATAACATAACAGCTGACCTTAGTTTTGAGGAAAACGTAGAGAACAATTCCGTTTCCGCAAATAGCCGCCATTCCAAGGAAAAAATAGACGACGCCCAAGACGTAATGAACCATTGGATTGACGGGAGGGAACTTCATCCAGTGAGGATGGACATACTCTTTCATGTGGTCGGGAACGAGGTCACTGATAACGACTCCATCAGGATAGCCGAAGCTGAATTCTTGGGTTCGAGCCAGAGCTCGAGGTCCTGTTCCGTTGAAGGCTGAGGGGAACATTGTGAGGGTGAGGACGTTGGTTCCAGAAGTTGAGGTCAAGATGATAAACTTCCCGATGTTTCTGCGTTGGTTGATGCAAAACGACTTTCGAGAGTGTTCTGTTCTTCGACACAAGTCTTCTTGTTTCTTTTTGTTATCCGATGTAGATTTCAATTCAGCTGTTCTTTGATCTATCGGTGTACCAAATGCTTGTGTCGTTCGGTTTCTGGAGTTCCAGGAGGAGACTTGTGATTATATAGGGAAAGAGCTCTGGGCTAACGAGATTACCTTCCCCAAGATGTTTAGGGTGTACCTCGTTAACTGAGCGCTCATCATCTTATGCAACTAATCTCCACTCTACTTTACCATGGTCGTGACGTCATATGACCTACGACGATGTAATTCTTCATCAATGTGGCTTTACTTTATGTGACAATGAAGAATATATTACTTCTTTTCTAATATAAGAATATGCATATAGATATCTTGTCACGTTGATATTTGTTAACACGCGCATACGCGAGCGTGTGCACACACAAAAACAAATACAGTCATAGCTACAAAGTAATGTGGTAACACATTCGTAAGTTTCAAGAAGAACCCACTATGTTGGATAAGAAGAAATGAAATAGATGATATCCCTATATTTCGATCACGGACTGTGATCCTCTTCAGTGGAATACAGAGTAGTGGAGCAAAAGAAATGTCTTATATACAGAGAAAGAAGAAGGAACATGGACAGGGCACAAGTGGCGTCTAATGCTTTGCGTAGCAAATCACCCGCCTTCACCAAAGATGGTAATAAATTATTGACTGGCCAGGTAGTAATACAGTCCGGTGACCATTCTCCATTTGAGATATTAAAATTGGCGGATGCACAAGAGCTGGATGCAGTAACACCCGATGAAGAGGCACAGACCGTGAAAACGGATGTTCCAGTCACGTGTGAGGTAGTCGAAGGAACAAGAGTCCAGGATTCCTGTAGGGCGAGAGGAGATCAAATTCAGTCCATCTTAAACTATCCAGCTATTTCGTTCAGCTGATGCTCAGTCTTTCGACTAAAGAGTCTGACAAGTTATTGGGAGAACTAAAACTAAAGTTTATGTCTTTCTGTGGTAGAAATTGCGAAACAATCATTTAAGGACTTATCTATATACAATTAAAAATAAACCGTGTCAGATGTCAATCCGGTCTCTCAATGCCTAACCCTCCCTAAGGTTAAATGGGGACACCCGTGTCTCCATCTCAGAGTACACTCACGTAAAGGTATTTCGCACTTATTACGCCGCACACGTTGTCATCAAGTGGTTGACCGGCGAAATGCCAGAGGAATCCGAGGCCATAAAGAAGAAGCGGCAACGCCACTTTTGGAAATGGGTGACAGATCAGAAAAAAAAATCCAAAAGCCGTCCTGCAGTCCAACAGACGGTACCTTTACCAGCTAAGGACCGAACATAGTCAAACATTCCCCGCTCTATATGCTAAAGTCAAATCTTTCACGACCAAAGAGTCGGTAAGAGAGTTTCATCGAAAAGTCCTTAAATTGAACAGCACTCTACGGGAATTAAAAGACTTTAAATATTGTGATGAAATGTTTGACGAATTAGAGATTTTTGACGGGGATATCACGGACGTGGCTTCCGACAATTTTATGAAACACTACTTTGCCGGATACTCAAATTTTGTGAAGAATGGTGCTAAATCTGAGCACAGAAACTATCAGATGCACTATCTCGATATGTCATATAAAGCGTTTGTACGCTCCAAACGAGTGAACAAGTATGCGATAAAGAAAGTAAGGGAAGAACCGCAGAATAAGAAGAAACAAGACGAAATGCGGATAGCCGAGGACCGGAAGAAACAGATAGAGGAACAGGCGAAGCATAGGCCAGAAGAGGAAAAAAGGCTTGAAGAAGAGAAACTACGCGAGAAACTATTACGTCAACAGAAAAAGGAAGAGGCAAAAAAGTTACGTGAACAGAAAAGAGAAGAGAAAGCGAAAATCGCGGCATCGAGAAAAAGGATAAAAGCCACTTTAAGGATGTGTCAGTGATTGATATGTTAACCGAGGAAAATAAAAAGTTGTTGAACGATGGTAGGGAAGAACGCAGACGACGTCACGTAAAGGAACCAGAGAAGGGTGTACAGAGCCAGCCTGCCGTAGAGCTTATAGGCGTACTTTGCGAAGGACACGCCACTAAAGTCGCGCCCCCGCGAGCAAAGCGAGGAGCGCCGCAGGCCAAGCACCCATGGCGAAGCCAGGCGCTTGTTATAAGGCAATTTGATACATTTTTTGTCCCATACGAAATTGTTATTGGAATGGGAAGTGGATCCATAGTAATTAGTTTTGGCTTTGCTTAGGGCTCTATTTAAAAACCAATCAGGATACCCTATTCTTTTTAACTGATTCCTAATTGAAATGGAGATAGCAACTATTAGGAATCAGTTAAAAAGAATAGTGTATCCTGATTGGTTTTTCAATAGAGCCCTAAGCAAAGCCAAAACTAGTCACTCTGGATCCATTTCCCATTCCAATAAGAATGTGTGCGCGCGTGTGTGTGTGTACATATATATATATATATATATATATATATATATATATATATATGTGTGTGTGTGTGTGTGTGTGTGTGTGTGTGTGTACATGATTTCAAGAAGTCTACAGCAACAATGGCGTTGTTGAGCTTATATTGAAGCTTTAATTTGTCTCGTGCAACAAGTTTCTGTGCTGGTTCCAAATAGCTAAGGTGTCCATAAGACATTTGGTGCAGTTTTCTCTTTTTTTATTTTCTCCAATACGTATTTCGACCTTACTCGGTCATCCTCAGAGAGGGAGTTACAATGTTTTGGTGATTACAAGGGTTTATATACATGCCGTACATTGGCCGAACACTATGAGAGGTCATTACCTAGATCCGTGATCCGTAGCGTTGCGTACGTGGAAGTAGCAACTTTCTTGTGGATTGTGGAAATGGGTGTAATTGTTTATGTTATGTGCGTCTACTGCTTGGGAGTGTGGTTGTGGGCATGAGTTGCATGTTAATGGAAGGTTTTTCGATGTAAATGTTCACTGCTTCGGCCATCTTAAGGCGAAGGGGGTCGTGAGCTTTGTAAATTATTTTAGTGTTTTCGTTTAGTGTTTGTCTGGTGATGGTGGTTTTGTGCTCTTTTATCATGTGTGTTTTGATGGCGCCATTCTGGAGGTGGTATGTGAGTCTTTTGGAAAGGGTCATGGAAGTCATGCCAATGTATGAGGAGGTGCGGTGCTGACAATCACCGACAGGGCAATCGAACATATACACGACGTTGACTTCTTGTAGGGGAGGGTTGGGGGGCTGGCTGTTGTTCTTCATTACCAGGGTGTGTGTTCTAGAGGTTTTGTAGTATATGATTAGGCGTATCCTAGTGTCTGGGTTGATGGGTCGAATGTTACGTGTGATAATATTTCGAAGTGTTCTTTCGTCTTCTTTGTAGCCGGTGTTCATATGTCCTTTGTAGTACAGATCTAGTGCTGGTATATTGGTGTTTGTAGGTGTTGGTTGGGCGATAAAGGAGTTCATCTTGTTTTTGATGATGGATTCGATGGAGTGCTGTGGATAGCCGTTGTTGACGAGTAGTGTTGTTATACATTGTAGTTCGTTATTCGTAGTTTTCCATGTACTGCTGTGGGAGAAGGCTCTGTTCACTAGTGATCGGATGACACTTTGTTTGTAGGGTTCTGGGCATTCGCTACTGCCGTTAAGACAGAAACCGAGGTTAGTGTCTTTGACGTAGACTTCAGTTGTGAATCGATCTACAGCTGTGCCTACTAGTATATCTAAGAAGGGGAGAGTGCCATCGTTGCGTTGGTGTTCATAGGTGTAATTGAGGGTTGAATGTTTTTTGAACATGTGTGAGAGTTGAGTTACTGATTGGGGATCATTTGCGCTAATAAAGATGTCGTCGACATACCGGACGTATATGGAGGGCTTCATGTCAGGATGGTCGTTAAAGATTTTCTCTTCGATGGATCCCATATAGAAGTTGGCGAAGAGAGGCCCAAGGGGGGATCCCATTGCCACGCCGTCAACCTGTACACGCATCTTCCCATCTGGACCGTAGAAGGGGGCTTCCATCGTGCAGATTTCAAGGAGTTCTCGGAGTATTGCTTCAGGGATGGCGAGGGGTGTTGAGTTGGGCTTGTGGTGAATACTCTGGCAGATGAGGTCGATAGTCTCTCTTACTGGCACATTTGTGAACAGATTCTCGACATCTAATGAAGCTATGACCCCTACTGGTTGAGAGGATTCAACGATGGTGAGGAATTCCTGTGAAGATTTTAGGTTGTAGGAGGTTGGGATGTATGGGGTTATTAGGGAGTTGAGGCGTTTGGCAAGTTTGTAGGTAACTGTAGGTGTTTGGCTGATGATAGGGCGGAAGGGGTTTCCAGGTTTGTGTGTTTTAACATTCCCAAAGGCATACCCAAGTTTGTGGTCTCCTTCGACTGGGGGAAGTTTGGTGGTGCCTGCTGTTGTGTTATTTTTTTTTCTGATGATCTTGTTGAGTTTCTTTCTCAGATCAAGGGTGGGGTTAGTTGTGATGATTTTGAACTTGTTGGTGTCGTCTAGTATGGTTTTCATCTTTCCAACGGCTATAGGCAATGACCTCTCCCAGTGTTCGGCCAATGTACGGCCTGTATATGAACCCTCGTAATCACCAAAACATTGTAACTCCCTGAGGATGACCGAGTAAGGTCGAAATACGTATTGGAGAAAATAAAAAAGAGAAAACCGCACCAAATGTCTTTTGGACACCTTCTCAGCTATTTGGAACCAGCACAGAAACATGTTGCACGAGACAAATTAAAGCTTCAATATAAGCTCAACAACGCCATTGTCGCTGTAGACTTCTTGAAATCATGTATACAACATGGCCTCCTATCAATATATATATATATGTTGAGACATTCTGACAGGTTGATGTAAGCGGAATAGGAAACACAGGAGTCTTAGTCTTGAGTTTATTCCTGACTAGTTTCGCAGGTATGCTTTTTCAAAGGAATATGTGTACAAACGGGCTGTGGGCATTATATACATGGGGTGGACCTCACCACCTCTCCGAGTTACCATAGTTGGTGGCGAATGTGAACATCACATTGTGGCTCACGTAACAATGAAGACATTTTTACAATTAAATATGATAACACTAATACCAAAGAAATTATTGATAGAAAATGTAACAATAGTAATGATAACGATGAAGATAAATATTTAAATAATAATATTAACAATAATAACAAAAATGATAGTAGCAATACAGGAAATAATAACAATAAAATAAAATAAGAGTAACAATAATAAAAATAAACATGATAATACTAATAACCAAGAAATAAAAATTATTAATAGTAATTATGACAATAATATGAAAACAATGATTAAAAACGAAAAATTAAATAGTAACAATAATAATAACAATAATAATAATAAAGATAATGAAAGTAATAATAATAATGATGGTAATAATAAAAATAAAAATAATGATAAAATTATAAATATATATAATGATAGAAATAATAAATAAATAATAGTTATAATAACAATGATAATAATAATAGTATTGAAAATAAATAGTAACAAATAGCATTAAAAGAATAAATCATGATAAAAAGTTGGGGCAAGGTAGCATGGAGGAACTTCAGAGTGAAAGGAAGAAAGCTGGAGAGGGTAGGCCGAAGTGGGAAAAAGGTATCTACTTAGGGTCTGGGAAGCCATTCTTGGAGGGCAAGTGTCGCGGTAGATTTTGTCCATTTCAAGTCACCAGTTCTCTTGTTTGTGTTTTTGTGGTTGGCCTCCAAGAATGGCTTCCCAGACCCCCCGACCCTAAGTAGATACCTTTTTCCCACTTCGGCCTACCCTCTCCAGCTTTCTTCCTTTCACTCTGAAGTTCCTCCATGCTACCTTGCCCCAACTTTTTATCATGATTTATTCTTTTAATGCTATTTGTTACTATTTTATTTTCAATACTATTATTATTATCATCGTTTGTACACATATTCCTTTGAAAAAGCATACCTGCGAAACTAGTCAGGAATAAACTCAAGACTAAGACTCCTGTGTTTCCTATTCCGCTTACATATATATATATATATATATATATATATATATATATATATATATATATATATATATATATATATATATAATTGGTATAAATTAATTTATTAATGCGTATGTACTAATGGCTGTATAGTCATATATACTTTATATCTTCATTACATTGATGGTGCATGTATACATGTGCTTATTCATGCGTGTATATATGCATTATATATCTGTATATGTAGGTCTGTATGCATGCATGTCTATGTGTAAACATTACAAAGGATTAAAAAGGCGGAACATGCCGGCAGGAGACCTTTAGGACCATAATTAGTGCAGATGCGAAAAAAATTATAATAATCAATAAATATATAAATAAAAAATATAATCATTACTAACCATATCACACGCCGTACAGGTAATCCACACACATGTGAGATGGTATTCGTCCTTACCAAGACCTTCAACCTCACTGACCTTGCATTTCCTCAATCACAAAACACATGACTCAAGGAATACTAATCCATCACAACAACATGACGCCATCGCGTCGTCACCCAACAAGGAAGTACCCAATGTCACCAGGGAGATCCAGTGACCCCTTTCTTATACATACACCAACTACATTATCGTGCCTTCAACATATACGCCAAAACTAACCACAACCACAAATGATACTACCAAATCCATTACTATGCAAGTAACACCCGTATAATGTATGTTTTATCACAAGCACGTTCCCCAGGATGCAACTATCCCAAACGTGCTTACCTAGGCTCTTTTTCATTTTATTAACGGCAGCTGCGCCCGCCATAGGAAGATAGCCTAGGTCAGGAACCTAGGAGAGGAGACTGGGGAGAACTCTCTCCCTTACCCATGGGAGACATTCCCCGAAGCTGTAAATAGCAAGTACCTGCCAATAAGTCGCCAAAGTCTACCGAGACTTTACATCACCCGCATTATCCCTATGTATAGCAAACCCCTTCTACATATATGTGCATGTATATGTATATGTATGTAATGTGTATGTATATGTTTGTATGTATGTATATGTGTATGTGTATCTGCATTTATGTATATATACATATATGTGCGTGTACGTATGTATATGTTTATGTATGTGTATTTGTATATGTGTATGTGTAAATATGTATGTATACATGTACGTATATATTTATGTATGCATTATGTATATGCATGTATGTATATATGTATATATATGTATATACATGCATTTATGTATGTATAGAAAACAATTAAATCATTGTAAGGCCGAGTACTGTCTAGGGACCAGTCCGGAGATCAAGTGCCAGCCCCTTGGGGATGTGCGTAAGGAAGGTGATTGCGTCGACCATCCTGACCCCTTTCGGCGTACACAGAACCCATCTTTAGTAAAAAGCAAGCCACGATTGCAAAAAGAAAAGTCTCTAATAAATATTTCAATGCGGGTACGAAATAATACTAGACACAATAAGAAATTAAACCCTCATTTATTTTGATGTATTATTCATGCATAAGGTACCTAAGATTACATGGAGCGAATGTCTGAATAGATAGGTTCGTATCACATGGTCATGAGCGAGTAGTGTATGGATGACGTTCAGATTATTCCTTCTCGTCCTTTGTAACTGTCGACTGGCTGTCGTTCGAGGCTTTGCTGGAGGGCGCCTCCTCATGGATGCAGAGCCACGGAAGCTCCTTCTGCAGCGCCAGCCGGTAGCGGGGGTGACTGATAGCATAGATCATTGGATTGTAGCAAGACGCGGACTTTGCCAGCAGGGCTGGGAGCATCGACACCAACGGGGTGATTGATGCTTGATCGAAGAACATTCCCTGTAGATTAAAAACAAATAAAAATAGATCAGAAATTAGTTGCGATGGTTTCCTTGGCGGTTCAAAGTAAGTGCCTCAGAAAGTAAAGATAAGGTAGATTGGTTATGTAAAAGAAACAACTTAACTACTAACTAGTGATTTTCTGGTTACCTGGTCACTAGTCATACCACAGAAAACAAAGAAACGACTAAGGCAACACGATATATAATAGACAAGTGTCTTCAGAGTATCATAGCATTTCTCCGGGGGACCTCAAGCCTTAGTGAATTGAGAAAGTATAGTTTCTGGTAGAGGTCTACAATGCAACAGGAGATGCAGGATTCCCGTTCCTCACCTGGACAACAATGGCTGCGTAGGGCGTCCAACAGATCAACCAGAGGGAGACGTTGGTTACAGCCACCTTGGCAATCCGGATTTCGGCTGAATCGCCATCGCTCTCGCCACTGGATCTAAGGTTGGAAACGTTCATCTTCTTGGCCTGTGCGCGCATGGCGGCTTCGTGGGCGCAGATGGCCTTGATGATGGACACGTAGAAGAAGGCGATGCACAAGAGCGGGATGCAGTAACACCCGATGAAGAGGCACAGACCGTGAGAACGGACGTTCCAGTCACGTGTGAGGTAGTCGAAGGAACAAGAGTCCAGGATTCCTGTAGGGCGAGAGGAGATCAAATTCAGTCCATCTTCAACCTATCCAACTATTTCGTTCAGGTGATGCTCAGTCTTTCGACTAAAGAGTCTGAACCAAAAGACTTCGTCATTTCACATATATCCATGAGGCTATTTAACTTTTCTGACGTCACCGAGACTTCCATGTCAAGTGACGTGATCTATGACATGTTCTTCTGAATGAAAAAAAAAGAAAAGAAAACGAACCCGCTGTAATTGTTCAGTCGTACTTATAATAAAGAAACGAGATTCATGGCAATATATTTACCTTCTGGGATGTACTTTCCCCACCCAATGAAGGGGAAGATGGACATGAGGATGGCATAGCCCCAGCAGAACATCATCATGCCAAATGCCATGCCACCCGTCAACTTTGTACCTGTCATACCACGCACAATAACATTGTACCTGGTGCCAAGAAAATAGAAGAAATTAATAAAATATAGACGGGATGTGTGTGCGTGTCTGTGTGTGTTTGTGTTTATTCGAGAGTACAAATCATTGTTTTTTGAGAAAAAAAACTGAAGAAGGTATAGGATGGACAGATATTTATAGTAAAGAGAGGTTAAATTTCTCATATAAAAGAAATTCTCTACAACGTTTTAAACATGGAAGGGATCACCAAAACAATCAATAAGAAAAAGAGTAGATAACGTAACGAACGCACTGACCACATTAATGAAAAAAAAAATCTTTCAAAGTCTGTACGTCTTTCCAGACTCTCACCTGTCATAGGAAATGAAGACAAGACTCCAGAGGCTACACAGTCCTGTGATAGCGCCCAGGCAAGCATAGAGCTCGCACATGAATGGACTAAAGTACCAAACTCCTCCCATGAAGCAGTTCCAAGTGAACCAAGGGAACTGTGAGAGCAGCATGCAGAGGTCACTGAAGGACAGGTTAACGACTAGCATGTTAGCGGGCGTCCGAAGATTCTGGGGGGAAGATAAGGTAGTTTAAAGTAAATCGGGAAATGGGCTTTGTACTTGCCATAACCCAAACAGTGATAAAACGTGAAAATTCAAATAACATTCATGGGTGGATATATACATAGCATATCTCGTGTCTTTGGTGCGATAACACAACAGCTGACCTTAGTTTTGAGGAAAACGTAGAGAACAATTCCGTTTCCGCAAATAGCCGCCATTCCAAGGAAAAAATAGACGACGCCCAAGACGTAATGAGTCATTGGATTGACGGGAGGGAACTTCATCCAGTGAGGATGGACATACTCTTTCATGTGGTCGGGAACAAGGTCACTGATAACGACTCCGTCAGGATAGCCGAAGCTGAATTCTTGGGTTCGAGCCAGAGCTCGAGGTCCTGTTCCGTTGAAGGCTGAGGGGAACATTGTGAGGGTGAGGACGTTGGTTCCAGAAGTTGAGGTCAAGATGATAAACTTCCCGATGTTTCTGCGTTGGTTGATGCAAAACGACTTTCGAGAGTGTTCTGTTCTATGACACAAGTCTTGTTTCTTTTTGTTATCCGATGTAGATTTCAATTCAGCCGTTCTTTGATCTATCGGTGTACCAAATGCTTGTGTCGTTCGGTGTCTGGAGTTCCAGGAGGAGACTTGTGATTATATAGGGAAAGAGCTCTGGGCTAACGAGATTACCTTCCCCAAGACGTTTAGGGCGTACCTCGTTGACTGAGCGCTCATCATCTTATACAACTAATCTCCACTCTACTTTACCGTGTTCGTGACGTCATATGTCTTACGATGACGTAATTCTTCATCAGTATGGCTTTACTTTATGTGACAATAAAGAATATATTACTTCTTTTCTAATATGAAAATGTACATATAGATATCTTGTCACGTTGATATTTGTTAACACGCGCGTACGCGAACGTCCGCACACACCAAAACAAGCACAGTGAAATGTAAAGATGAACCCATGTTGTTCTATTAATTTGTAAATGGTAGGTTGAACCAGAAAAGGAATATTTCAAAGGAAAGTTGATGGGTAGTATATGAAGAAAAAAGAGACTAAATTGACAGATAAAATCTTCCAACCGGTAATCAACAAGGAAGAAGAATTGGAACGAGAGAAGAAAATAATCAGAGATATATTAAACAATGTAAGATGGGAAGAAAATAAAGTGAATAATGATCAAAAACACTTATGACTAAGAAAGACCCAGCAATAGATTTGACCTCTAAATGGAAATCAAAAGAGTATTGAGTGCAATTGGTCGACAAAATCCTCCATCTAATTATGTGTTCATTGGAAGAAGGTATGTGACCACGGGATTAGAAAATGGCAAACGTGGTACCAATCTACAAGGGAGAAAGTAGAGAAACATCTTATCTATAGACAATTATGCTTAACTAGCACAATAACTAAAATATGTTAAAACTTGTGAAAAGATTGGTGGGTGAAATAATTGGTGGAGAAGGAACCTGGTAGACAATAATTTCAGATTCAAAAGCCTGAGGAAAAGTCCTGAGTCACGAACAAGTTTCTATTCGAAAGCAGTCGATGTGCTACATGAAGGAGAGGGTTGGATATATTGTGTATATCTTCACTTGGAGAAAGCTTTCGAATAGGTACCACACAATAGATTAATGTGGAAATTTGAAGATGTTGGAGGAGTTAGTGGGGGTATATTAGAATGGATGTGGGATTTTCTGAAGGACATGCGTATAACAACTGGGGTGCAGGATGATATATTCATTTGGAGAGAAGGGACAAATAGGGTATAACAGGGATTAATATTAGCTCCAGTAATGTTCTTGTCATATTTTAATACGTCGAAAGGTTTAGATGCCTATAGACTATTCGCTAATAGTTCTAAGATCATGAAAAGAGTGAAAAGTGGATAGGGAAAGGAAAGGGGAGGGGTATGGGGTAGGGAGAGGGAGGGCATAGGGGATATGTAGGGGATAGGAAAGGGGAGGGGTAGAGGGGTAGGTAGAGGGAGGGGACAGAGATTGAGGGGGATGGGGAAGAAGAGTAGGATAGAGAGAGGGAGTGGGAGGGGGAGAGGAAGAAGAGAAATAGGGAGGGAGGAAGGGAAAGAATAAAGATTTTGGTAATTAAGAAAGGTCAGGACTCAGAGGTTCTGAGAAATAATGGGAGTTGTGAAGAAGAGGGGGAATGGATGAGTGAGAGGATGAGAGATTGAGAGAGCGAACGAACGAGAGAGAAAGAGAGTGAGTGAGTGAGTAGGTGGGTGAGTGGGTTGGTGGGTGAGTGAAGGAGGGAGAGAGGGAGGGGGTAGGGAGAGAAGGAGCCAAGGTGTGACCTATTTGCGAGGAAAAGAATAATTGTTGAAGTTGAGGTCGAGACTGATGGACTGATGAGGACTGAATTGAATGACACTTTTCGCGGGTCTTGATGTGGTTGCCGCCAGAAGAATTTATTTAGCTAGGGAGGCGAGTGGGGGGGAGGTGGGAGGGGGAGGAGAGGGGAGAGTCTTGATAACTCAGGTCGGCTGAACAAAATCTTGTTCCATCCAGAAACA
>NW_027467710.1:1178755-1186255 GCF_046742065.1 Oratosquilla oratoria | reverse complement strand
TCTGTCTGTCTTCCTGCATCTCTTCCTGTCTGCCAGACTGCCAGACTGCCTGTCTTACTTAATCAGTCAACCAGTTAGTCAATCATTCGGCCAGTCAGTCAGCCATCCAGCCAACCAGTCAATCAGTCAGTTAGCCAGTCAGCCAACCAGTCAGTCAGCCAGGCAGCCAGCAAGTCAGCTAGTCTCTCAGTCAGTCAGTCAGCCAGCAAGCCAAACAGTCTGTCTGTCTGTCTGCCTGTCGGTTGGTCTGTAAGTCTGTCAGTCAGTGGGTCAATCAATCAGTCAGTCAGTCAGTCAGTCTCTGTCTATCTGTCAGTCTCTGTCTATCTGTCAGTCTATTTCTGTCTGCATGTCTGTCAGTCTGTTAACAGTGCAGAGTCGTCTTTTCCTGGACCTATACCAAGGAACTTAGTGAACCAACAGAAGCACATAAATAGCTGGAATATATTGAAAAAAAATATATATATAGACAAAGGGCTTACGTGACGTCATCTGAGACCAAGAGAACAAGTGAGCGAGGCTGTAGATGACGGAGCGGTTCGTCGTATATCGTCTCAGACGCCGACAGAAGAAAATTATTTCCTAGCGGGATCCGTTGACCTGAATGATATCCTTTGGATTCCATCACAGTGCACTTGGGCGATGTCATATATATTTTTTTTTCATTATTTTTGACGTAGTGGTTGGCCATATATTGCTATAACGAATTTCAATTGTATGTCAGACGTCAGTTTGTCTGCTCAGATCAGTTTAGATTAAGTCAGATCAGGTTGTCAGATTAGATCAGGTTATGTTAGATTAGGTCAGATTAGGTCGGGTTAGGTCAGGTTAGGCTATCTCAGGTTAGGTAGATCAAGTTAGGTCAGGTTAGGTCAGGTTAGGTCGGGTTATGTCAAGTCATGCTACATTATAGTGGGTGAGGTCTGATTAGGCCAAGTTAGGTCTGCCCAGATCAGGTCAGTTATGTCAGGTCAGGTCAATGCAGTGGTTTTGAAGTCTAGGAAGGCATCCAAGATTAGGAAAGGGAACTATTGGTGAAGAACTCTGTTCTTGCAAAATTGTCCCTCTGCAGGATCTTCCGAAATCCCCCTGTAGGAGGAAGAGGAGGATGAAGAGGAAAGAGGAGGAGGAGGAGAGGAAGAGGAGAAGAGAGAGGATAAGGAGGAGGGGAGAGAGCGAGGAGGAGGAGGAGGAGGAGGAGAGAGAGAGGATAAGGAGGAGGAGGAGGAGGAGTAGGAGGAAGAGGAGGAGGACGAGGAGGAGGAGAGAGAGAGGAGGAGGAAGAGGAGGAAGACTAGGAGGAGGAGTTTGGCAGCGATGGCGCTAGGCGACGGCCAAATGTGGGGGAAGGGGGAGGGGGAGTAGGGAGGTTCCCCAAAAGACGAGGAACAAGTGATGAAATGTTATGGCTGACGATGATGGCACTGATGTGGACATTTTGTCAAGTTATGGTTAGTTTGCCTGAGTATTAGTTTACTTTCGTGATAAGGAATCTTCGGCGTTGTCCTTGATGTCGTCCTCAGCTGAGGACTTGGCTCTGTAAAGAACTAATATCTTGAGAACAAGGTCTCGAGAACGATATACCTCGAGAATGACAGGTCCTCGGAACGAGATGTTCTCGAGAACGACAGGTCTCGAGAACGAGATCTCAACAACAAGAGGTCTCGAGAACGAGAAGGTTCGAATACGAGAAGGTTCAAGAACCAGAGGTTTCGAGAACCAGAGGTTCTGATGCTTTAGATTGACTGAAAATCAATTTAACATCGACCAAAGGGAAATCTGCAGAGGACACCACCAGTTCGATGAAGAGTCTTGCGACGAAAGAACGTAAATAAAAAGAAAAAAAGGAAGAAGCTGAGGAATCCATGTAGCTGCGGCTGAAACCGTCACCTTTGCCTTATGTGCTTGGACTCTTGAGGCCAGGTAACAGTCACTACTGAAGAAGCGGATAGGAGTGCAAGGATTCGAACCCACAACTAAGATTCCGATTACGCCACCAGCGCATGTGAGAAGGGTACGGAAGTGTTTGACGATTCAAAACTCAGGGGAATCGCAAAAGCAAACACTTTTGAGAGCGTCTGCTGAATAACTCAATTGTTTCAATTTGCTCACGAAGGGCATCTGCTTGAGAGGTGATAGATCTGCAGTCTTTTGGCGCCTCCACGAGTTTCAGTTTCTCTAATTAAATGATTAAAATTAGTGCACGGATTTACTGTATCTAGCTAAATAGATTTAGTTGTTTCATTCAGTTCCACTCATTTTTTTTTTAACAAATTGAATGATACCAATGTTTCACTAATGTCTGTCTATGTATATACCAAGGACTTCGTTCTCCTTATAAAGGTAACTCATTCCACTCATATCTATCATTCTTATTTCCTTCATATCTTAGTTCCTCGTTGATGCAGGATCATCCCCTGTCTCCAGCTCACTGCCCAGGTTGGAAGCAATGCAGCAAGGCACAGCTCATACGCAGCAGGGCCGTTTTATTTGCGCGACGACCCCTCACCCCTCCCCGTCCCTTCAGGTGCAATTGAATAAAGTTTATTACAACTAATTTTCACGAACCGGGTTTTGTTTTTTGTTCAACATAATTCTCTGAGATAAATTAGGGGACCCCTGCTTTTCTTGCCGAAATAAAGTCTGGTTCACTGATTGGATCGACTTGACTTCAGTTGAGTTAATTATTTCAATAACTGACCTTATTTCAGTTCGTGTTTATTAATTGGACCGAGTTTAGTTCAGTAATTCACTAATCTGACCTGGGTTTATTTCCTTTTGTTTATCAATCTACCTAGATCATGCTCACCCACCGTTTACCAACTAAAACACTAAAATCGTTCTATTGTTCAAATGTAATCAAAGTCTGCTTCATTCATGCGCCTAAATCCGGGATCATTTCACAAACTAAACAAGAAGAGCGAATAGTTTTTTGTGAACACATAGCCTCTGGATCTATCCTCAATGGGTACTGCTGACTGCCATTTGTTCCAGCTGTCTAGAAATAGTACCATAACCTTCTCACTTTGCAATGAAACAATGAAATGGTATACAGTAATTGTGGTATATTTTGTACAATAGTTTTGGGAAACTTTGGAGATTACAAAGGATATAAATTTGACAATTTTTGGTAAGAAAGGCTGGTAGATTAGAAATTATATAAAAAAAAGAAGATGAAATGCTTTAGTTTCGTCTTAAGTAAATTTGACATTTTTGAAGGTTAACCTAAACTCAATAAGCCAAATTTTCATCGATTAAAGATAAAACAAGCCATAGAGACAAGCCATAGAGTCCAAGAGGAAGAACTATGGAAGATGTGGAGAGTGTGCAGCTGTAATGCTGATAGGGACTTGTGGAGGGACTTCGTGAGGCATCATCGCTGACAGGGCATAGCCCTACCTGGTGTATGGTGAGAGGTGAGAGAAAGATAGAAACAAGTTGATGTATTGAAGTTTCTAAAGTGGTAAATATCGGCATACTAAGAACCATTGTTGTAGTTTTTAGTATATTAATTTTTATTATTTTTCCTTAATATAAATTATCCAATTATCTTTAAAGCATTTGCCATATTTTTTTCTTCTATATAGAAGTCCATGATACATGAAATAGTCTCCTAGACAAACCCAACCTTTGACAGATTAATGTAAAGATGGTCATTATTACCGGCGTCCTAAAAAATAATTAGATAAAAAAATAAAATAAATAGATAAATAAAATGAAATAAAGTGGGTACATTTTTTTTTTTTTTTTGTAAAGACAGAAAAAAAAAAACGATGTTTCGATTTCAATCCATTCTTTGATTTAATTATTAAAATGAAACTAGAAATAGAACCCAGTGAAAAAATAGTGTGAGTAGTCATCTATGAATATTTACTTCGGCACACCTGGAAAAAAATGGCAATAACATTGCAAATCATCGTGGCGCGAGCTTTTTTGTGTGTGTGTGTGTGTGTTGTGTGTGTGTGTGTGTGTGTGTGTGTGTGTGTGTGTGTGTGTGTGTGTGTATTTATGCTTGTGTTTGCGTCTGTGTTTCCGTATGTGTATGTGTGTGTGTTCGTACATGTGAGTACGTGTGTATCAGTCAACCAGTCAGTCATTGAGTCAGTCATACTCTGGCTGGTAAAGCTACGAGCAACAATCTTATCATTGCATTCTTGTCAGTGAGTACTAAAACTGTGCAGGGGTCCAAAAAAAAATGGATTTCGTCTTTAATGCAGAAACTGAGACATTCCCGAAACTCATATTTATGACTAGACAACACACGTAGCGCAGTTGGTAGAGTTCCCGGCTGCCACTACCGAGGTCCGGGTTGGAATTCAGCCCAGGGCTGAAATAAATTCAGTATCGCTGCGCTACGGTTGTTACTCCAACTCTCGTGGGCGAGGAGTTCTGGATGTGTGTGCGTATTACCTATAGATCGGTCATATATGAGCTCTGAACTCTCTTCCTGGAGGGAAATAGCTGTTGATCACGAGTCCAACATGTGATCCAAAGACCATGGTGAGACGTGTAAATCTACGAAGAGGAAAAATTATTTACATGGGAAGTCTCTCGTGTGTACGAAATGTACACAAAATCGTAATGTACATATATCATAAAGTCTTGTACACATTGTTACTATCTCGCAATTACTTGAGAGAGGCGCCCAAGTGACCACCCATCCGCAAGGTTGGGTTCTTTTTTTTGTGTTTCATATCCGGAAATAAACTTAACGCTTACATACTTTGCTACAATACTTTGCATCTTCGTCGATTCATACATGTATTCAAATGGCGCTCTTCCGCCACGCGATCGCTGTGCAGATGCTCATAGCAATGTAATACATCCTTTGGTCCCAAGTTGTGAAAAGCTGCAGGCTTAGTAACTGGCTTGATGCTGGGGCTGTGACGCAACAGAGAGAATACGTTGTTTGTATATACAGCAGCATAGTTTATTGACTTTTAGATATCTCTTATGTATACCCCCTCAAGAGAACATCTCCTCAAATGAATGAAACCACACTGGTTGGACAATGGGGAATTAATCTTTCAAAGCGTAAACTTCGGTTATGTAAGCAAACACGAATGGTGCCAAATATGGCACTTTCCTCTGTGCTACTTACTTGTGATCGCAACAGGGAAATGACGTACTTACGTGCACCGGAATGCTCCAAGAAGACCCGGGGACTCGCCCAGCGCGGGGGGGTTTGTAGGAGAAGTGGGAAGGGGGGACGGGAGGGGGGAGGGGAGGAAGGCGGGTAAGTAGCCCCCGCCCTCCCTGGGCAAGCAAAGGACGCTAACAAACTGAACTTGTACCATGAGTGACTTAGCAACCAAGGTGTTTGTTCCTCTTCTCTCCTCCTCCTCCTCCTCTTCCTCCTCCTCCTCGCCCTCCTCCTCCTCTTCCTCCTCCTCCTCGTCCCCCTCTCCCTTCTTCTCTTCCTCTCCCCTCCTCCTCCTCCTCTTCCTCCTCCTCTTCCTCTTCCGCTTCTTCCTCCTCCTTCCTCCTCCTCCCCTAAAAATTTCCTCCTCCTTCCTCCTCTTCTCTCATGCCCCCTCCTCTCTCTTCTCTCCTACTCTCTCGTCCTTTCATGCACTATCCTCCTCCCTTCTCACCTCCTACTCTCCTCTCCTCTCTTCATCTTTTCCTCTTCTCCTCTTCTCTCCCTCTCTTCTCTCATCTTTTTTCTTTCTCTCTTCCTCTCTCTCTTCTCTTCTTTCACCCTTTCCTACTCTCCTCCTCCCCTCCTCTCCTCTGTTGGCATTCTCCTCGCCTCTTCTCCTCTCCTCGTCTCCTCTAAATCTCCTTTAAACCTGTGCACCTCTCTTTTCCTCTCTTCTCTCCCTCTTCTCCCTTCTTCCTCTTCTTTCTTCTCCTCTCCTCTCTATCCTCTCTCCATCTTGTCGTTATGTTTTTCCTCGTGCTCCAACTTTGCTTCCTCCTCCTCCTCCTTCTCCTCCTCGTCGTCCTCCTCCTCCTCCTCCTCCTCCTCCTCCTCCTCCTCCTCCTCCTCTCCTCCCTCCTCTCCCACTCCTAGTCTAGTCTGTCCGCAAGCAAGCTCTCTATGTCCTTTTCTCTCTCTCGTCTCTCATATCTCTTGCACTATCTCTCTCTCTCGCTATCTATATTTCTCTCTTTCTCATTCTCTCTTTCTCTCTCTCTCCTCTCTATATGTATATATCTATATAATTATATATATATATATATATATATATATATATCCCCCCCCCTTCTCCTCGTCTCTCTCTCTCTCCTCTCTCTCTCTCTCCTCTCTCTCCTCCTCTCTCTCTCTATCTCTCTCTCCTATCTCTCTCCTCTCTCTCTCTCTCTCTCTCTCTCTCTCTTTCTCTCTCTTTCTCTCTCTCTCTTATCTCTCTCTCTCTCTCTCTCTCACTCTCCTCTCTCTCTCTCTCTCCTGTGTGTCTCTGTCTCTCTGTTCACTCTCTCTCTCTTCTCTCTCTTCTCTGTCTATGTCCTGTGTCTCTGTTTCTCTCTCCGTCCACTCTATCTCTCTCTCTCTTCCTCCCTTCCTCTCTATTTACAATCTCTCTCTATAAAGTCTACCTCTATCTGTCCTACCTCTTCTCCTCTCTTCTCTCTCTTTTCCCCCCCTCCTCCCCCTCCCTCCTCCTCTGTTCTCCCTCCATTTTCATCACGCTCCACTCCCATCCACTGTGCTGTAATTTTCAATGTAATGAAATATGTCATTTCTATTGAGAAACGAATCCTGTCTCTGTCACAGTTGGTCTTCCGCTGTGCAGCAAGCGTCGCTCCAGTTCCCTGCATTGCACTCAGCGTCTTCATGTCTGTCCTTATCTTGGACAAAATTTCCATCACGCGCGACTCCCAGCCACAAGCACAGTGCTTGTCATCTTCGCTTCAACGACAGAGAGATATTGCTAACAATACCACCACCACTACCAACACCACTTCCAACACCACTATCTCCACTACTATCACCACTACTACCAACACTACCAACACCACTATCACCACTACTACCACCACCACTATCTACACCACTATCACTACTACTACCACCACTACCACCACTACCACCACCACTTCCAACACCACTATCACCACTACTACCAACACTACCAACACCACTATCACCACTACTACCACCACCACCACTAACCTACACCACTATCACCACTATTACCAGCACTACCACCACCACCACTACCACCACACTACCAACACCACTATCACCAACCACTATCACCACCACTACCAACACCACTATCACCACCACCACTACCACCACCACTACCAACTCCACTATCACCATTACTACTACTACCACTACCAACACCACTATCAACCACCACTACCACACCCACTATCACCACTACCACCACCACTACCAACTCCACTATCACCATTACTACTACCACTACCAACACCACTACCACCACCACTACCAACACCACCACTACGGTTACTACCAACACCACTACTATCACCACCACCACTACCACCACCCGTACCTACACCACTATCACCACTATTTATCAA
>NW_027467710.1:1168755-1171255 GCF_046742065.1 Oratosquilla oratoria | reverse complement strand
AATTCTCTTCCCCTACTCTCTTTTTTGTTTGTGTGTGTGCGTGTGTATGTGTGTGTGCGTGTGTATGTGTGTGTGTGTGTGTGTGTGTGTGTGTGTGTGTGTGTGTGTGCCTCTCTCTCTCTCTATATATATATATATATATATATGTCTATATATATATATATGTCTATATATATATATATATGTCTATATATATATATATATATATATATGTCTATATATATATATATATATATATTCTCTTTCCTACCTTCCTCTCTCCCCCAGTCCCCTCTCTCCTCTCCTACGTTTCATTTTTACTCCTACTCCTTTTCCTCATCTTCCTCCTCCTTCTCCTCCTCCTCCCTGTCCTCTCCCTCCTCCTCCTTTTCTTTCTCCACGTCCTCCTCCTCCTCCTACTCCTCCTCCGGGTCATTCCTTTATTTTCCTTTCTAGAGCATTCTCTTTGCTCTTAAACTCTTTTCTCCCCCATCTCAGCACTCATTCCTCTCTTCTCCTCCCCACCTCTTTTTTTTCTCTTTTTTCCACTTTCTTCTGCTCTTTTCTCTTGTCCATCATTTTCTCCACGTTTCGCCCTCGTTTATTTCTCTTGTCTCCGTCTTCCCCACATTCTTCTCCTCCTCTTTCCTCCACCTCCTCCTCTTCCATCTCCTCCTGATACTCCTCCTCTTCCTCTTTCATCTCCTCCTGATCCTCCTCCTCCACCACTTCATTCTCCCCCTCTTTCTACTCTTCCTCTTCCTTTTCAATCTCCTCTTTCTTATCTTCTTCCTCCTCCTTTTCTTTCTTCGCCTCCTCATCCTTCTCCTCTACCTCTTCTTCTTCTTCCTCCTCCTTCTCCTCCTCTTCTTACTGCTCTTCTTTCTTCTCCTCCTCCTCTTTCTAATCTTCTTTTTCCCCCTTTTATTTCTTATTCTCCTTATCCTCCTCATCCTTGTCCTTTACCTATTCTTCTTCCTTCTCCTTTTCCTTCTCCTTTTCCTTTTCCTCTTCCACCTTTCTCCTACTCATGTTCTTCTTTCATATTCTATACCTTCTCCTTCTCCTTTTCTTCCTCCTTATTTTCCTTTTTCTCCTTTTCTTCCTCCTTATTCTCCTTCTCCTTCTCTTCCTCCTTATTCTTCTTCTCCTTCTCTTCCTCCTTATTCTCCTTCTCCTTTTCTTCCTCCTTATTCTCCTTATTCTCCTTCTCCATCTCCTTTTCTTCCTCCTTATTCTCCTTCTCCATCTCCTTTTCTTCCTCCTTATTCTCCTTCTATTCCTACTTCTTTCTTTATTTTCCTTATTCTCCTCCTATTCATATTCTTTTTTTTTTTACAAACTTTTGCTCTACCTCCTTTTCCCTACCTCTTCCTCCCATTCTTAGCCTTCTCTTCCTCCTATTCCTCTCCTTCCCCACCTACTCCTCTTCTCCCATCTTCCTCACTTTACCCCTCCTCCCTTTCCTTCCCCATTTTCCCTTCCTGTCTTTCTTTCTCTACTCTTACCTCCTACTCCTCTTACGCCTCCTTCTCCTCTTCCTCTACCCCCTCTACCCCCTCTTTCACCTCCTCCTCCTCTTCTTCCTCCTCCTCCTCCTCCCCTCCTTCTCTTCCCCTTCTGCTAATCCTTCGCCTCCTCTTCCTCCTCCTTCTCCTCCTCCTCCACCTCCTCCTCCTCCACCTCCTCCTCCTCCTCCTCCTCCTCCTGCACGGCCGGCACCCTCACGCAACAGCCTCGGCGGAGTTTCGGGTTCAGTTCTTGTGGGCGAGTGAAGGAGGGCGGTTGGGCCCTAAGAGTGATCGTCGATCTTGTGCCTTTCTCCGGGCGCTGATGGCCGCCGTGGCCTAGTGTGTAGGTCCCTCGACCGCTGGCCCTTCGGGGGGAAGGGGAGGAGGGGACAGGGAGGGGATCTGGCCTCCCCCCCCAACGGGCACGACTCTCTCTCCTCCCCCTCTCCCCCCTCCACCCCCCAGAGGCGGTGTTCGTGTTTTTGTGTTTGTCTGTGACGTGATGATGATGTGAGGGGTGGGTTGGGGGGGTAGGGGGATGATTTCGGTGTTGTTTGTGTGTATGTGTGTGTGTGTATACACCATTTGAATCATAACATATGAATAAATTGAACCAAATAAAAATGAGAATAGAGTTTTAGTGTTTGTTGCTCAATTACGTAAGATATATGATAACATTCATGACAATTATATATATATATATATATATATATTTAGAAACATGTAATTAAGTGAACGATATTCAGAGAGAAAATGTAAAGATAGGCTTGCTCGTATTGTGAAAACTGTGTTAAACCTATGAAATAGTGAAATGAAATCCCCCCCATACAAAGTAGCCCTCCCCTTCCTCCTCCTCCTCCTCCTCCTCCATGCTGTCGGAGGAGGAGGGAGAGGGTGTGGAGGCAGTGGAGGAAACAAGAAACAAGGGATAATGATACTTACGCATAGGTTGAATAAGGATCACAATTGAATGTATCCACATCTATGCACGGAATACAGAAATAGCTGTA
>NW_027467710.1:1163755-1166255 GCF_046742065.1 Oratosquilla oratoria | reverse complement strand
TATGCCTTTCCCTTTTTGGCTAGCGCCCTTGTAAGGGGGAGAAAGCCTTAGTATATGTATGTATGTATGTATGTAATTGGTCAGTAATTACTTTTTTATTCTTTTTAAGCGTGAAAGACTGGAGGAAGTGGATAGTTTTAGATACTTGGGTGCGAACGTGGCAGGAAAGGGAGGAGTGGGGGTGGAGGTAGAATGTAGATTGAGAGAAGCGAGTAAATGCCTTGGTGGATTGAAAAGTGTAATGAGAAGTAGACATCTGGGAATGGATGCTAAGAGGAGGTTATATGAAGGAGTGATTGTGCCAACAGCATTGTACGGGACAGAAACATGGAACATGAGAGAGGAAGAGAGAAGGAGTTTGAATGTGTTTGGGATGAAATGTCTGAGAAGTATGATAGGGGTTACTAGGCTGGATAAAGTGAAAAATGAGGAGGTGAGGAGGAGAACAGGGGTGGAAAGGGAACTGGGAGATAGGGTTGATGAAAGAGTATTAGGATGGTTTGGACACATGGAAAGAATGAGTGAAGAAAGATTAGTGAAAGAAGTGTGGAAGGCAGAGGTGGAAGGAGTGAATATGAGCGGGCGTCCTAGGATGAGATGGATGGATGGGGTGAAAGGGGCATTACAAAAGAGAGAAATGTCTGTGGAGGAAGGACGGGAGAGGACAGAAGATAGGGGTGAATGGAGAGGGGTTGTGTATATATGATGCTGTGATGCATGAGGGGGAGTGGTTGGGGGATGGGGGGTGAGGAAGTATGGGAAAAAATTTGACGCAGCCCCAAGGGATTTCTCCCCGTCTTCTCCTTTTCTGCATGGGGGAACGGTGAGGGGGGGTCGCCGAATTTTATGAAGCGGCCTTGCTGTGGATGTGCTGTGTCTTGCGACACTGCTTTCTAACCTAGGGCAGTGGACAGGATGCAGGGATGACCCGTCATCCAGGAGGTGCTAAGATAAGAGGGAGGGAGGAGGGTGGAGGGGAGTGGAATATATAGGAAATGGAATGGGTGGGAGTGGTTTCTATGCCTTTTCTTTTTGGCTACCCCCCCCCGTGTAGGGGGAAGAAGCCTTTGGTATATGTATGTATGTAATCTCCTTTACTTATAGAGAAAATCACTGTATTATTGCAACAGGATTAAGAAACGCTTTCCTTACGTATAAATTGAGGATATAGTTGAGCTAACCTTCAAAGGACTTTTACCCTTCTTAATTCGGAAGATCTATCTATATGCCATCTCAGATGCTTTAGGGTAAGTGTTAGTACGTAAACCTAAATTGTTCTTTACATAGCCTAATCATAATCAAAGCTAAACTATGCAATAAACTGATGAATTTCACCACGTAACCAGCAAACTATTGATAGATCAAGAATCACGTTCCGCTGAGCCTTTCCTTATCTTCACTTTTCTAGGTTAGACCAACTGATAGCAGTCTTATAGCTGCACGAGCGTTTCCTCCTCTATACAGACTTCACTCAGTCCCACGATATCTCAGTTGATGTTCTCCGCTTCTTCTATCAAACTCTAGTATCTATGAGGGTCTTCACGTTGTATGTGTAGATTTTCGTCATTTTCAGGTTATCTAATGTCCAAGTCTTATATCTCTTTAGAAAGTTTTTACATTCTTTGGCACACTGTCCGTAAGCACATAACTTAGGCAATGCGGTTATCAAGTTTAGAGTCACCTCCTTGCCACGCATATTTCTCTTTCTCTTTCTCTGAAGACCAATCTAGATTAGATGCAAGATAGAAAAAGAGAGCCCAAAGAGACATGTTCAACATGTATGGATGTATGATGTGTGTGTTTGTTTGAAGTTCCACTACGATAATATTGACTCGTGAAGAGGAGCGGAATGTATTTTCTAGTTTATGGAGTCTGTACATACATCAGGAACTGATGAAGTGTATTTGCACTAGTGAAAAGTGACTGTGGCCATTAAAGCTTAATGGACGAATTTTGTTTATATTCAGGTCCTCGCAACACCATCGCCCTGTTGGCAGTCTTCAATAACTTTTTTCTGGCTAACGGCAGAGGATTTTACTCACCTAAGGTTCAGGAACCGTACTTGAAGGATTAGGGACAAAGATGTCTTTGATTCGATGATCTCCTTTGCCGATCGCCAGACGATTTTAGTCGTTTGAGCGTTGGACCTAAAGCCCACGGGGTTGAGGAGGTTTTAAATAAATCCCTCTTCATATAACAAAAGGTCCCAGGCTCGATACCCAACGGCCTCTGATGATTGCCACTTGCCCTGGATATACAAACGCTTAGGGAGAAGTTAACGGCTACGGCTTCAGCTCAAAGCTGACCCACTATGAAAACCCATGTGAACAAGTGTATACAAATAAATATTTGGAGGTGAATTTATCCTGACGTTTCGCCTAACGACTTTCTCAAAGGAATAGCATACTAGAAACATACAGAGATATATACCCCCCTTATGGCTCAATTTATATATAATAAGGATATACCTGACACCCCTTAGCCATAAGTGATAATCTCT
>NW_027467710.1:1153755-1156255 GCF_046742065.1 Oratosquilla oratoria | reverse complement strand
GGGAAGAGAACGGAAAGAAGGAAAAGGAAATGGAAGGGAAGGAAAGGGAAGGCAAGGGAAGGGAAGGGAAAGGAATCGGAGGGATGGGAAGGGAGTGGGAGAAGAGGAGGGGAAGGATGCGGAAGGATAGGAAAGAGAAGGGAAAGGGAGTGAAGAGGAGGGGAGGGGAGGGGGGAAAGGA
This sequence comes from Oratosquilla oratoria, assembly GCF_046742065.1. NCBI lineage: Eukaryota > Metazoa > Arthropoda > Malacostraca > Stomatopoda > Squillidae > Oratosquilla > Oratosquilla oratoria. The sequence goes on along the minus strand of NW_027467710.1, from coordinate 1,156,074 downwards.
AAGAGAAGAGATGAGAAGGGAAGGAGATGGGAGAGAAGGAAAGGGAAGAGAAAGGAAGGGGAGGGAAAGAGAGGGTAGAGGAGGGAAAGGAAAGAGAGGGAAGGGGAGGGAAATGGAGGGAAGTGAAAGGAGGGGAAGAGAAGGGAAGGGAAGAGAAAAAGAGATGAATGGAAGAGAGTGGAGGAAAATGAATGAAAAGGAAGGGAAGGGAAGGGAAGTAGAAGAGTGGATTGAAGGGAAATTGGAGGTAAGGAAAGGAAAGGAAAGTAGGCGAAAGTCGATTGAAAGGTAAGGGGAGGGAAGGGAAGGAAAAATAGAGGAAAGAAAAGAGTAAGGAGATAAGGGTAAGGAAGGATATGGATATCATTATTATTGCAAAGCACGTAGGGGGGTAAAGGAGGGGGGTAAGGGTGGGGGGGAATTATATGTCACGTCAGACGAAAGAAGCCCCGCCCCCCGTCCCTTCCTCCCCATCCATAGTGGAGGAATACAAATCCTTCAACCCTGAAGGAGGTGGAAGAGAGGTAGAGGAGGGTTAGCCTCAGCTGATAGAAATTGTCTGGGGTTGTTGTCACCAAGGAAGAAGGATTAAATCACTTACATAAAGTATCCTATTTATTTATTTATCTATTTATTTATTTATCTGTTTATTTATATACTTATGTATTTATCTATCTATCTTAATTGTCTACTTATTTGATGATCTAATTATTTATCTATTCATTTATCTATTTAGTTGATTTACTAGTCTATTTATCTATTTGTTTATATTTTTTATTTATTCATGTATTACTTATTCATTAATACATGTATTATTTTTTATTTCTATCATTAATTCACATAATATCTTCCATTTATGTAATTTATTCAATTGATTTGATTTATTCATTTGCCTTAAATGACTTATTTTCTGCCGCGTGTCGAAGTGGGGACGATGCGGACGGTGTGATACGCTGTCGACGGGCACTTGCGGACGCCAACACACAGAGAATTAATTTGTGTTCAGTTGTTCCGGGCTTCTGGGTATTATTCAATGAAACACACAAAAACACACACACACTCACACACACACACACACACACACACACACACACACACACACACACACACACACACACACACACACACACACACACACACACACACACACACACACACACACACACACTGTGGTTAGGGCTTTCGCTTGCCACTACGGCGGTCCGGGTTCGAATCCCGCCCAGGGCTGAAATAATTTCAGTATCGCTTTGCTGTGGGGTGTTACTCGAACTCTCGTGGGCGGGGAACTGGGGGGGGGGTGCGTGTAAGATCGGTCATACGAGCCCGGGAGGTTAATAACTGACGATCACGAGTCCAACACGTGATCCAAGACCATGGTGAACCATGGTGAATCACACACACACGCACACACACACACACACACACACACACACACACACACACACACACACACACACACACACACACACACACACACACACACACACACATGATCACGGACACACATACACGCATACACACGCGCACTGAGTATTAGCTGAAGTGTGCAAATTCCTGATTAATATTCATAGACAGTATTGTAGTATTACCGGTGTTGTTAACTTTGTGAGGCTGATGTAATGATGGTGGTGATGGTGATGGTGATGGCGATGGTGATGGTGGTGGTGGTGATGATGGTGGTGATGATGGTGGTGATGGTGGTGGTGATGGTGGTGGTGATGGTGGTGATGTTTAAGACCAAGTCCATAAGCTGATGTCATTGTAAAATTGACAGTAGGATTTATTTTGTGAGGATGATTCGTATTCAAAACATCTTTTGAAATTCTAAGCGTATGCATATGTATGATAAAAGAAAGATGACGATATCCTAAATTTCCATGATAGTAATACAAGAATATAAACAGTATGATGGGATGTTTTTGAAATATGGTTCTCCATTTTGCACATTTCTAAAAAAAATATAGTAATAATGCTACTACTACTACTACTAATAATGATAATGATAATGGTAACTAATGATAAAGATGACAAGGGTGATGATGATATTGTTATCGTTCAGGGGGTTTTAATCTAATTATTTCTGTATAAGGAACTACTTACAACTCGGAGCTTATTTCTTCAGATTCTCATTAACTTTCTGTATAAAGTGGAGAAACTATGACTGTAGTGTAAACAGATTGGTGTTACAATGATGTTGCTTGTTTTTTAGTACAACCTTTCTACACTCATCTTTTTCGAAATACGGAAGAGTACTAATACTCCCAAATGGATGACGGGCAGGCTAAAACAAGATATTGGAATGAAAATAGGACTTTACAA
>NW_027467710.1:1143755-1148755 GCF_046742065.1 Oratosquilla oratoria | reverse complement strand
ATGTGTATATACATACATACATACATACATATATATACATATTGTGACATCATGACAGGTTTATGAATGGTAAGAATGGAAAGACACGGTCAGGAAATAAAGTCTCTTGTTCTCAATCGTGTCTTTCCATTCTTACCATTCAAATACATACATACACATATATATATATATTTATATATATATATATATATATATATATATATATTGTTCCCTTCTCTGGTCCCCTTTCACCACTCTGTGGTCGTCTCTACGGGTCGTCTTTTGTTCGTTTACTTTCTATTAACATGTCTCTCACTTTCTACTTTCTTTTAACCACTTCCTTTGTTAAGCATAATAGTCACTCACTATTTTCCTCTGTAGGAATTTTCGGTAGTATTACTCTAAGAAAGGGAAATTAAACGTAGCTTATTTTTTCTTTCTTTTCTTTCCAAATATTACACTTGGCTCTTCAAGTTACACCAAGGGAGTCCCATCTAGAATCCTCAGTTATGGTACTAGGTCAGTTTGCAATGACGTCATAATTTCTTTAGTCCAATGATCTTTACTTTTACATCTAAGTACCTCCCGTAAGAGCATGACCTTACTCTCGTAAACCAATTGAATTTTCTCCTCTTCCACCCTTTCTCCAGTCAGAAGGTTGTTACAAACCCCGTAAGCAATACTGGTTAGTCAAGCAATCTCGAAATCAATGCATAACTGACTTAGTTTACATATTGTTACATTAGCATAAAAATTAATATTATACAGCAATGAAATCGGATCCCCGATGGCTGTTTGTAAACACTTAGACGGGGAGGGAGATTGTGCAATTCCTTCGCCTATGAACTACTGTTTATCAATACCCAAGTCATAAAAATGAAATTCTTGTCACTTACCCCTTCTATTCTACCTTCCTTTCTACCCACTTGTCTACCAGCCTCTTACACACGCACACACACACACACACACACACACACACACACACACACACACACACACACACACACACACACACATATATATATATATATATATATATATATATATATACATATATATGTATATAAACGTACATATATACATATAGGAGAGGGAGATAAAGGGAGAGAGAGGAAAAGAGGGGAGAGTAGGAGGGAAAGAGAGATGAGATATATATGGGAATGGGTATGGAAAGAGGAGAAGGAGGACCCATGTCATGCTGCTGGAGCACGGAGGAGTAGAAAGAGAAAGTACGTGAAGAAGAGGAGGAAGGAGAAGGAGAGGAAGAGGAAGAGGAAGGGGTGGAAGACGATCAAAGGTGAGGAGGAAAAGGACGAAGAGAAAGAGGAAGAGGATGAGGAGATTGTGATCAAAAAGTATTCCAAGTTGCACTTTCCCCTCTCTTGTCCTTCCTCTTTCTTCCCTCTTTCTTCCCCCTCCCCTTCCTCTTCCCTCTCTCCCTTTTTCCTTACCCTCCTCTTTTTCCTTTCCTCTTCCCCTTCTCCTTTACCCTTCCTCCTTCCTCCTTCTCTTCTTTTTCTATTACCTTCCCCTCTTCTCTTCATCTGCTCTCTTTCCGTTTTCTTTGTCTCTCTCTTTTCCCTCTTCCATAATTCCTCCTCCTACTCCTCCTCCTCCTCCTTCTCTCCTTCCATCTCCTGCTCCTCCGCTTCTTTCTCCTTCTTCTCCCCTTTCTCCTCCTCCTTCGCCTTCTATCTCTCATCTCCCTCCTTTTTCTCCTCCTACTCCTCCTTCCTTCTCCTCCATTGCCTCTTCCTCTTTTTTCTCCTTCTTCTCCTCCTTCGCCTCCTTCTCCTCCTTCTTCTCCTTCTCCTTTGCCTTCTTCTCCTTCTCCTCCTTCTCCTCCGCCTCTTCCTCCTTTTTTTCCTCCTCCTCCTCCACTTTCTCCTACCCGTCTTCCTCCTCTTCCTTGTCTTCCTCTTAATTTTCCATCTCCTCTTCCTCTATTCTTCTTCTTTTCCTCCACCGCCCACACACAATTCGCAAGTGTGTGGGTGGAGGACCGCCCACACACTCGACGGTGGGAAAGAACGGCCCGTCCGACCCTCGCCCTTCTCTTCCTCCTCCTCCTCCTCCTCCTCCTCCTCCTCCTCCTCCTCCTCCTCCTCATACTCCTCCTCCTCTTCCTCATCCTACACCTCTACCTCCTCCTCCTTCTCCACTCTCACCTTCTCCTCCACACCTCCTCCACAACCTCCTCTTCCTCCTCCACCTCCTCCTTCTCCTCCTCCTCCTCCTCCTTCTTCTCCAGTTTCACCTCTTCCTCTGACACCACTTTCTCTTCCTCCTCGTTCTCCTCCTCTTTCTCCTCCTCCTCCTCCACCTCCTCTTCTTCCTCCTCTTTCTCCTCCTCTTTCTCCTCTTCCTCCTCTTTTTCCTCTTCCTCCTTCTCCACTTTCATCTCCTTCTTCTTCTTCTTCTCCTCCTCCTACACCTCCTCCTCCTCCTTCCCCACTATCACCTCCTCCACCTCCTTCCCCACTATCACCTCCTCCTCCTCCTTCACTCTCACCTCCTCCTCCTCTGACATCGCTTTCACTTCTTCCTTTCCCGTCTCCTCCTCCTCTTCCTCCTCCTCCCCCACCACTTTGATTTCCTCTTTTTCCATCTTCCCTTCCTCCTCCTCCACTTTGAACTCCTCCTCCTCCTCCTCCTACTCCTCTTCCTCCTCCTCCTCCTCCTCCTCCTCCTCTCACACCAATTTGATTTCCTCCTTTTCCATCTTTCCTGACTCCTCCTCCTCCTCCTCCTCCTCCTCCTCCTCCACCCAAGAACCGCCCACGAACACGACAGTGGGAGGGAACCGCCCGTCCGCCCATCGAGGGAGTGGGGGGGGGGGCGACTGCGAGGCCGACGAGATCGAAGACGCCTGAGTCCTGCTACAGGATCCCACTCTTTGCCACGGAAGGCTCCTGTCACCCGAAGAAAATCTCCTGGTGGAGTCGAGAACGAAATAGGATACCAAACGTTGTGAATCTATCAATCGCTTCAGTTCCTGGCCGATCTGAGGATGAATAGTTAGTTTGTTAGATAGTTTTAAGGGCCAACCTTTAAGGCTATAGCTCTCGTTTTGGGGTTGTTCTTGGACTTCCCTTTAAAGGTCAGATATCAACAGATATACCATTCGCTAAAAATCATCGTATTGCTCGAAAAAGTACTTTTTAAAAGCATACAAATAAAGTTTTTACCTATTACAGAAGAATTTATTCAGAAAATTCACTTTTAATTGCGCCTCGCATACCACTTTTCCGAAGTCTAGATATTCAGAATAACAATATTGTTTGTTTGGCAACTGTGACGTCACGAACGCGGAATTCCCCGAACCTTTCCCAAAGCGCACGGACGGAATGTTTCGAATAGCAGAGGACGCAATGAAATGAAGACAAAACTGTTTTTTGCCAAATTTGATAAGATGTAGATGGTGGAATTATATAGAATTCCATAACTTTTTGTATTTACAGTTTAATGTACATAAAAAAACATACTGACAGTATTCTATATAATTCCACCATCTACATCTTATCAAATTTGGCAAAAAACAGTTTTGTCTTCATTTCATTGCGTCGTCTGCTATTCGAAACATTCCGCCCGTGCGCTTCGGGAAAGGTTCGGGGAATTCCGCGTTTGTGACGTCACAGTTGCCAAACAAACAATATTGTTATTCTGAATATCTAGACTTCGGAAAAGTGGTATGCGAGGCGCAATTAAAAGTGAATTTTCTGAATAAATTCTTCTGTAATAGGTAAAAACTTTATTTGTATGCTTTTAAAAAGTACTTTTTCGATTATTTTTAGTGAATGGTATATCTGTTGATATCTGACCTTTAAGGGAAGACGGACCACAAATGTGACCACATCCAGGAATAGATTTAGTAGGCATGTAGTGAGCGCTGAAACCACGGGTTGTTTTAAGAAATGGTCAGAAAACTTTATGGATTGGGATGGCAGTTGGTAATGGACATGGAACTACCTAGTGTAGGCCTTATGGTCTTTTGCAGTCTCTTTCATTCTTATGTTCTTAAATCTAGTAGTGGCCTGTGGATGCTCAACGACTTCTGGAAACAGCAGAACATAGATATGGAATATACAATAAGAACTCCCGTTTGAGGAGAAAATTTTTCTCGATTAGTAACCAAATAACAACCTTAAATATTTTCGTAAAATTATTCGTTATTCACTCAAAACCTTGACCTCTAAAACCCAGGGAACCATCATGGGGTGAACAGAATTGTCTGGGGTTTGCCAGGAAATAAAAAAAAAAAAAAGTAAAATCATCAGTCATTCATCAGATTCCTTTCTTCAATGAGATGGATTCTTCTGGCGGTAACCTTAACAAAGCATATGAAGTTCGCCGACAACTTGAAGAAGTGTTAGCTATTCCTCAGTATTCGTGTTTTATGATACCAGAGTTCGAAAACCGAGGCAGAGGCCCTCCCCACCATTTATGTTATGATGGGGTCTATATACTGGAGAACTTAGAAATAATTGCTCTACTCTCGGCAATTAGGTCCACATCATCAACGTGTGTTAGATTATTGACCTTAATGTTGTCCAGTTTATATCCACCTTCTCTATCATTGTCCTAGTTATTTTCTCCATCATCCCGGTATAAAACGATGTAAACGTATATATATATATATATATATACATATATATATATATATATATATATGTATATATATACATACATATACATACATATACACACATGTGTATATATATATATATATATGTATATGTATGTATGTATGTATGTATGTATACGTCTACATCGTTTTATACCTGCATGTATGTATTTGTGTATATGTATATACTGTATATTACAAGGCGCATGTGTACGTTTGTGTGTGTGTGTGTGTGTGTGTGCGTGTGTGTGTGTATGTGTATGTGTGTGTAAGATCACTGGTACATACAACATTTACACAAACATGTACAAGAAAAATGAACTCCCAAATAGATAAGGACGTAAATAAACGAAAATACGATCAGAGAAATGAATAAGCAAACGAACGAATAAGGAAA
>NW_027467710.1:1124415-1133255 GCF_046742065.1 Oratosquilla oratoria | reverse complement strand
GGGCGCCCCCAGGAGGATCGGCGGGGCGCCCCCAGGAGGATCGGCGGGGCGCCCCAGGAGGATCGGCGGGGCGCCCCCAGGAGGATCGGCGGGGCGCCCCCAGGAGGATCGGCGGGGCGCCCCCAGCAGGATCGGCGGGGCGCCCCCAGGAGGATCGGCGGGGCGCCCCCAGGAGGATCGGCGGGGCGCCCCCAGCAGGAGGATCGGCGGGGCGCCCCCAGCAGGATGAGCGGCGGGGCGCCCCCAGCAGGAGGAGCGGCGGGGCGCCCCCAGCAGGATGAGCGGCGGGGCGCCCCCAGGAGGAGGAGCGGCGGGGCGCCCCCAGCAGGATGAGCGGCGGGGCGCCCCCAGCAGGAGGAGCGGCGGGGCGCCCCCAGGAGGATGAGCGGCGGGGCGCCCCCAGCAGGATGAGCGGCGGGGCGCCCCCAGCAGGATGAGCGGCGGGGCGCCCCCAGCAGGAGGATCGGCGGGGCGCCCCCAGCAGGAGGATCGGCGGGGCGCCCCCAGCAGTAGGATCGGCGGGGCGCCCCCAGCAAGAGGATCGGCGGGGTGCCCCCAGCAGTAGGATCGGCGGGGCGCCCCCAGGAGGATCGGCGGGGCGCCCCCAGGAGGTGCGGCGAGGCGCCCCCAGGAGGAACGGCGGGGCGCCCCCAGGAGGAACGGCGGGGCGCCCCCAGGAAGATCGGCGGGGCGCCCCCAGGAGGATCGGCGGGGCGCCCCCAGGAGGATCGGCGCCCCCAGGAGCGGCGGGGCGCCCCCAGGAGGATCGGCGGGGCGCCCCACGAGGAGGAACGGCGGGGCGCCAGCAGGATGTTCGGCGGGGCGCTCCCATCAGGATCGGCGGGGCGCCCCCAGGAGGATCGGCGGGGCGCCAGCAGGAGGATCGGCGGGGCGCCCCCAGGAGGATCGGCGGGGCGCCCCCAGCAGGATGAGCGGCGGGGCGCCCCCAGCAGGATGAGTAGCGGGGCGCCCCCAGCAGGAAGGAGCGGCGGGCCGCCCCCAGCAGGATGAGCGGCGGGGCGCGCGCGCCAGCAGGATGAGCGGCGGGGCGCCCCCCACCAGGAGGAGCGGCGGGGCGCCCCCAACAGGAGGAGTGGCGGGGCGCCCCCACCAGGAGGAGCGGCGGGGCGGCTCCCAGCAGGATGAGCGACGGGGCGCCCCCAGCAGGATGAAGTGGAGGGGCGCCCCCAGCAAGGAGTAGCGGCGGGGCGCCCCCAGCAGGAGGAGCGGGCGGGGCGCCCCCAGCAGGATGAGCGGCGGGGCGCCCCCATCAGTATGAGTGGCGGGGGCGACCCCCAGCATGAGGAGCGGCGGGGCGCTCCCAGCAGGATGATGCGGCGGGGCGCCCCCAGCAGGAGGAGCGGGCGGGCGCCCCCCCAGCATATAGGAGCGGCGGGGCGCCCCCAGCAGGATGGCGCGGCGGGGCGCCCCCAGCAGGAGGAGCGGCGGGACAAAACAATACTAAACAACACAATAGTAGACAAAATAGTAGAACAAAACTATAGAAAAAAAAACAACAGAAATAAACAATAGAAAACAGAGGAAAACAATAGTAGAAAAAATAGAAAAAAAAATTGAAAAAACAATAATTGAAAAAACAATAATTCAAAAAACAATAATTGAAAAAACAATAGTGGAAAAAACAATAGAAGAAAAAACAATAGTAGAAAAAGCAATAGTAGAAACAATAGTAGAAAAAGCAATAGTAGAAACAATAGTAGAAGCAACAATAGTACAAATAACAATAGTAGAAAAACAATAGTAGAAAAAACAATAATAGAAAAAACAATAGTAGAAAAAACAATAAGAGAAAAATAATAGGAGAAAAAACAATGGTAGAAAAAAAAAACGATGGAAAAAAAATAGAAAAAAATAGAAAAAAAAACAATATAAAAACATTAGAAAAAACAATAGTAAAAAAACAATAGAAAAAACAATAGAAAAACAATAGAAAAAACAATAGAGGACAAAACAATAGACAAAACAATAGTAAACAAAACAATATACAAAACAATAGAAAAAACAATAGAAAAAATAGAAAATAGAAGAAAACAATAGTAGAAAAAGCAATAATTGAAAAAACAATAATTGAAAAAACAATAGTAGAAAAAATAGAAAAACAAGTAGAAAAAACAATAGATAAAGCAATAGTAGAAACAATAGTAGAAACAATAGTAGAAACAATACTAGAAAAAACAATAGAAAAAACAATAGTAGAAAAAACAATAGAAAAACAATAGTAAAAACAATAGAAAAAACAGTAGAAAAAACAATAGTAGAAACAACAATAGTAGATACAACAATTGAAAAAGCATTAGTAGAAAAAACAATAGCAGAAAAAACAATAGCAGAAAAAATAATAGTATAAAAACAATAGTAGAAAAACAATAGTAGAAAAAAATAGAAAAACAATAATAGAAAAAATAATAGTAGAAAAAACAAAAGAAAACAATAATAGAAATAATAGAAACATAATAGAAAAAACAAAAACTATAGTAAAAACAATAGAAAACACATTAGAAACAATAAAAAAAAACAATAGAAAAAACAGTAGAAAAACAATAGAAAACAATAGAGTAAGTAGAAGAGAAAAAAAATAGTAGAAAAAACAATAGTAATACAAGAAAAAACAATAGAAGTAGAAAAAAGAAAACAATAGTAGAAACAACAATAGAAAAAACAATATAGTAGAACAATAGGAAGAAACAATAGAAAACAATAGTAGAAAAAACAATAGTAGAAAAAAACAATACGAGAAAAAACAATAGAAAAAAAACAATAGAAACAAAAAAATTGAAAAATCAAAAAAAATAGAAAAAAATAGAAAAAATAGAAAAAAACAATAGAAAAGCAGATGGAAAACAAATAAAGAATATATACATAAAAAACCAGGTGAACCTGTAAATAAAAACTTTTTCCACAGTTACCCTAATGCGATCTACCAGTCAAATACACGGCACTCTGCCTTTATAAATAATTGTATTTTATTCAGACATGTCCATCACTATGATTTATTCCCAGAAAAATAGAAATATGTTAATTCAAGCAGTGTAACTGTGCCTTTAGACAAAATAATATGATAAAGAATACTGCCAATGTCACTGAACTAATAACAATGTAGGAATTTTGTCCAATATAAAAGCAAAGGATTTTATTCAGCTGAGGGCTAGCCCAAGTCGCCCAAGTAACTTGTGTCGATTTGTTGTCTTATGGCTCCTGCTGGCCTGCAAGCAACTAAAAGCTTCTTTTAGCCCAAGTCAAAATGCTCCAGCCTCGCGAGGCTTATTCGAAAAGCCCCAAATTTCTTTCCAAAGAACAAAAGATCGTTTTTCGTGATCGTTCCTGTGGTTTGCCCAATTATATCATCTTATTATGAAGCCCAATCATAAAGCCCAAAGAATTTGCACATCAAGACTTCAATGTCTTTTTTCGCACCGAGTCTGTCCATTTACTAAGCCCATTCAAAAAAGCCCATAATCAATCTTCAGAGCCTATAAGGTCTTTGTAATGACCTTTTGACATCAACTTTGGCTCGTAATGCGGAAGCCTGTTGGAAAAAGCGTTTGATTTTCTCCTCGAGGACCGTATAGTCTCTTCAATGACCTTTTGGCCCTTTTTCTTAGCCCGTTTGAAAAAGCCCATAAGTTCCTCAATGTCCATAAAGGTCTTGACAATGACGCGTCGGCTGCCCGGGCCATGGCGTCGCGTCGTCTTGAAGGGACTTTGAGGAGTTCGAGGGAGCGCCAGTCACTGCATGGCTTCCCAAGCCATTCTTCGAAGGGACGTTCTTCGGTGGCGTCATATCCCCATGAGGTCCCACAGCTTTCTTCTAGGACCAAAACTAAAAATCTTCTTCGTGGCCCAACTTCCTTACTCTTCCGCGGGGCAAGACCACTCCTGGGCCCAAGCTTCCCCACGACACAGATTGATAGTGTAACAAAGAATGACAGTACAATAGTAGTAGTAGTATAAGTATGATTATATATGTATGAATTATCATTATTATTATTATAATTATTATTATTACAAAGGATTGCAAAGGATTACAAAGGCGGAGCATGCCGACAGGAGACCTTTTAATCCATATCTAGGTCGGATGCGGAAAAAAAATCATATTAATAATAAAACAATAAATAAAAACTATAATAATCTAAATAACAAATAAAATACATAGATAAATGCATAGGTATAGTTAAATAATAAACAAACAGGTAAATAGTAAAAATAATAAATTGACATATAACTAATAATAAATGAAAATCAGACAGACAAATGATAACAAAACAAAAACAAATAATATAAGATAAATTATAATCATTACAGCATCTTACTTAGGTATTTATCTAAATGATTCTTAAAGCTTCGAACTGAACTACATTGCACTACATGTGCAGGAAGTTTATTCCATTCATTTACTACACGGTTGGCAAAGTTGTTTCTACCTACTTCCAAATTGAATCTATTTCCGGACAGTTTGAGACCATTGTTTCTTGTCGGATTCTCATTCAATGTGAAAATTTGGTCACTTTTGTTGTTGTCAATTCCCTTTAAAATCTTAAAGACCTGTATCAAGTCACCTCTGAGTCTACGCTTTTTTAGGGAAAACAGATTCATGTGTTTTATTCGATTTTCGTATGATTTATTTTTGATATTTGGAATCAGTTTTGTGGCTCGCCGTTGTACTTTCTCCAGTCTGTCAATGTCTTTAATGAGATTCGGTGACCATACAGAAACAGCATATTCCAAATGTGGACGAACTAACGATTTATATAGCTTGTTAATGAGTGATGGACTTTTGAAATAAAAAGATCGCGCAATCAGTTCTAGAATCTTATTTGCTTTCTCAGAGGCTGAAATACGCTGCTTGGATGATTTGAGGTCGTTACTGATAATTACGCCGATATCTTTTTCACTATCCACTTTTGTTAACGAATTACCAAATAACTTGTAATCGTACTTACTGTTATTTTTACCTATGTGCATTACCTTGCATTTACTTGTGTTAAATTTCATTAGCCACTTTTCAGACCATTGCTGTAATTGATCTAAATCTATTTGAATATCTAATTGGTTTGAGTGATCATTTGCCACTCCGCACAGTTTTGTATCATCAGCAAATTTGGAAACAGTAGATTTTAGTCCATGGTCTATATCATTTATATATACTATGAATAGAAGTGGTCCAAGAACGGAACCCTGAGGAACTCCACTTGCAACACTTTTCCATCTAGAAGTTTTTCCATTTAAAACAACTCTCTGTTTTCGACCATTCAACCAATTACTAGTCCAACCTAATAGGCTACCACTTATTCCATGCAAAGCTAATTTGGTAAGTAGTCTTTCGTGTGGGACGGTATCAAAAGCTTTTGCAGAGTCTAGATATATTAAATCTATATTGTTTCTTTTGTCATAATTCGAGATAACTGTGTTATTACTATTATCATCATCATCATTGTCACAGATCACTTGTGACTTGTAAAATTTGGCTGAATTATACATACAAACAACTGTTTAACTATTATATCAATTACAGTTTGAAGAAACTAAGTGGTTTGCGAGAGTATCACCAATTTGCGTAATTGCAGTTCGAAACTCTGAAGCTTCAAATGCCAAGACTTGGAAACTCTGAAGCTTCAAAACTCAAACTCCGAAACGCGAAGGGTAGAGGAAGGGAGAATGACTAGAAGTTTGTCCATTTAAAACAACTCTGTTTTCGACCATTCAACCAATTACTAGTCCAACCTAATAGGCTACCACTTATTCCGTGTAAAGCTAATTTAGTAATTAGTCTTTCGTGTGGGACGGTATCAAAAGCTTTTGCAAAGTCTAGATACATTAAACACACACACACACACACACACACACACACACACACACACACACACACACACACACACACACACACACACACACACACACACACACACACACACACACACACACACACACACACACATAGTGCAAGACACATAAACACAAATACATGCGTAAACATACACACACATGTACAGAGACACGTATAACCATATATACTAACTATACACATATACACACATATACACACACGTACACTCACGTTCACAAACATATACACAATTACACGTATACACACGTACACAGACGTATAGAGACATATAAACACACACACAGATACACACACATACATACACACACACACACACACACACACACACACACACACACACACATACGTACTCGTACAAGCACACAGACACAGACAGACACATATACACACACGTACATACTGACATACACACACGCACAATCAAACAAACACACACACACACACACACACACACACACACGTATACACACACATACGCACACGTACAGACACAGACACACACATATACACACATACATACTGACATACACACGTATTAAAACACACACACACACACACACACACACACACACACACACACACACACACACACACACACACACACACACACACACACACACACACACACACACACACACACACATACACTTACACACTTACACACTTACACACTCACACATACACTTACACACTTACACACATACACACACACACACACAAACACACACACACGCACACACACACCAACACACACACACACCAACACACACACACACACACACACACACACACACACACACACACACACACACACACACACACACACACACACAAACACACATACGCACACGTACAGACACACAAACACAGACACAGGCACACACATATACACATACAGACTGACATACACACGCACAAAACACACACATACACACATACACACACACTCAAACAGACACACACACACACCCACCCACCCACACACACACACACACACACACACACACACACACACACATACACACACACAAACATACACTTACAGACGCACACAGAGCACGTACAAAAAGAAACATATACACAAACACACATGTACACACATACACATATATACAGATATGTACACACACTGGTACACAAACACACCTATACACAAACATATATGTACACACACACACACATGTACTTTTGTATGTACACACACAAATATATATACACACATATGTACATATACAAACACATATGCGCACACACACATGTACACACATATGTATACACACATATATACATACACACATTTACACACACATGAACACGCACACTAGTACACACACATGCATGTACTCAGACACACATGTACATACATACACATGTCCACACACACATGTACATACATATGTAGACTAACACATATGTACACATACACACACATATATATACACACATGTACACACACAAACATGTGCACATACACACATGTACACACACACACTTTTACACACACATGTACAGACAAACACACGTAAAACACATGCACAGGTACACACGTACACGTACACGTAAAAACACACATGTGCATAGACATATATACACATATACACACACACATGTCCAAAAACATATGTACACATACACACACATACACATATACATATACACATACGCACCACATTGAAGTTAGGTAATCTGAGAGGGAGGGGAGGATATAGGGATGACACATTTGTGTGGGCCAGTGGTTCTCAACCTGGGGCCCCCAAAGGAACCACGGGGGCCCCCAGAAGACCTACGGGGGCTCCCTGAGGAGCCGCAGTGCTTCCATAGGATCGGCGGGGAGCCCCAGGAGGATCGGCGGGGCGCCCCCAGCAGGAGGATCGGCGGGGCGCCCCCAGCAAGAGGATCGGCGGGGCGCCCCCAGCAGGAGGATCGGCGGGGCGCCCCCAGCAGGAGGATCGGCGGGGCGCCCCCAGCAGGAGGATCGGCGGGGCGCCCCCAGCAGGAGGATCGGCGGGGCGCCCCCAGCAGGAGGATCGGCGGGGCGCCCCCAGCAGGAGGATCGGCGGGGCGCCCCCGGCAGGAGGATCGGCGGGGCGCCCCCGGCAGGAGGATCGGCGGGGCGCCCCCAGCATGAGGATCGGCGGGGCGCCCCCAGCAGGAGGATCGGCGGGGCGCCCCCAGCAGGAGGATCGGCGGGGCGCCCCCAGCAGGAGGATCGGCGGGGCGCCCCCGGCAGGAGGATCGGCGGGGCGCCCCCGGCAGGAGGATCGGCGGGGCGCCCCCGGCAGGAGGATCGGCGGGGCGCCCCCAGCAGGAGGATCGGCGGGGCGCCCCCGGCAGGAGGATCGGCGGGGCGCCCCCGGCAGGAGGATCGGCGGGGCGCCCCCGGCAGGAGGATCGGCGGGGCGCCCCCAGCAGGAGGATCGGCGGGGCGCCCCCGGCAGGAGGATCGGCGGGGCGCCCCCGGCAGGAGGATCGGCGGGGCGCCCCCGGCAGGAGGATCGGCGGGGCGCCCCCGGCAGGAGGATCGGCGGGGCGCCCCCGGCAGGAGGATCGGCGGGGCGCCCCCGGCAGGAGGATCGGCGGGGCGCCCCCAGCAGGAGGATCGGCGGGGCGCCCCCAGCAGGAGGATCGGCGGGGCGCCCCCAGCATGAGGATCGGCGGGGCGCCCCCAGCAGGAGGATCGGCGGGGCGCCCCCGGCAGGAGGATCGGCGGGGCGCCCCCAGCAGGAGGATCGGCGGGGCGCCCCCGGCAGGAGGATCGGCGGGGCGCCCCCGGCAGGAGGATCGGCGGGGCGCCCCCGGCAGGAGGATCGGCGGGGCGCCCCCAGCAGGAGGATCGGCGGGGCGCCCCCGGCAGGAGGATCGGCGGGGCGGCGCCAGCAGGAGGATCGGCGGGGCGCCCCCAGCAGGAGGATCGGCGGGGCGCCCCCAGCAGGAGGATCGGCGGGGCGCCCCCTGCATGAGGATCGGCGGGGCG